>NW_023596737.1:244815-454676 GCF_011947565.3 Pollicipes pollicipes | reverse complement strand
CCTGCCCGCCTCTCCAGGGATGACCTACCGTGACCTGCCCATCTCTCCGGGCGGCGGTCTCTGGCGACCTGCCCGCCTCTCCGGCGGAGGGCGACCTCCAGTGACCTGCCCGCCTCTCCAGAGGAGCACCACCTCTAGTGACTGCCCCTCTCTCCAGAGGAGCACGACCTCCAGTAACCTGCACGTCTCTTCACAGGAGCACGACCTCCAGTGACCTGCCCGTCTCTCCAGAGGAGCACGACCTCCAGTGACCTGCCCGTTTCTCTGAGACACTCCACACGCCAGGCAGCGGCCGCCAATCAGCGCCGACGCAGCGCCGACCCGACCGCCGCGCCCAGCTGCGTGCCTGCCATGGCCTACTGTGCAGCGGGCCCGCTCGTCGGAGCGCAGCGCATTAGCATTCGGCCTTCTTACGGTGGCGGCCTCCATTGAGCGCCTCCGCTGCGCCTCTCTGCAGAGGTCGCCCACAGGCAGCACCGACCACCGCCCACCGCGGAGGGGATGAGGTTTCCTGTTCGAGTCCTGCCGTGTCGGGAGTCGGTCAGAAGGCGGTGGTCAGGGGAGCCACACCCCTCCCGGTGACTCCCGTCCTCCCCAGCGGCTGGCGGAGACCGCAGAAGCCGGCTGTCCTGTCTCCTCCCCGGCGGCTGGCGGAGACCGCAGAAGCCGTCTTTCCTCCCTTTCCCGGCGGCTGGCGGAGACCGCAGAAGCCGTCTGTCCTCCCTTTCCCGGCGGCTGGCGGAGACCGCAGAAGCCGTCTGTCCTCCCTTTCCCGGCGGCTGGCGGAGACCACAGTAGCCGTCTGTCCCGTCCCTCCCCGGCGGCTGGCGGAGACCACAGTAGCCGTCTGTCCCGTCCCTCCCCGGCGGCTGGCGGAGACCACAGTAGCCGTCTGTCCCGTCCCTCCCCAGCGGCTGGCGGGGCTCACGGACCGGCTAATGGTCGGCTGGATGGCCGCGGTTCACAGGCGGTGCGTGGCGGCCGGCGGGCCAGGCTGACCCGGCGCGGCCGCCGCCCGCCCGCCCCTGCCCCGCGTCGTGGACCGCCCCATTGTTCTCCCTGACCCCGGACGAACACAGGAGCGGCCCGACGTGGGCCGACGGCGGGGCCAGTGACCCGGCGTGTCACTGACATGACCCAGTCCGGAGACAGGGGTACTGACCGCCTATGTCACTGACATGGCCCAGTCCCCTGGCAAGGACAGTGACCCGTGTGTCACTGACGACCCAGTTTCGAGGCGGGACCAGTAACCGGGACGTTTATGTCACAGTCCACCCGAAAAAGAACCTGTTGACAAAGCAACATGATCCGGTGTGCAGTGCACATCCGTAAACGATAACGTTTGTAAGACGACCCCTCGCGGCCCTCCCCGGGTCTCCAGTTCAAAACCGCCGCCAGTGCCCCTGAAGCGCCGGTGCTAAACCAACAACCGCTCGCAGCCAGCGTTATGCCCCAATCCCCCTCCGCCTGCCAACGAGCGCAGTGACGTTGGTCGGTACACTCCCGGTGCCCGGACCCGCCAGCAGACCACGAGCGGGTCAACAGGGCGCACGGCGATCCGACTGAGGTCATGGCTCTCGCTGCCGGACGCGACGTCGGCGCCGGCGCGCCGGCCGTGGGAGAGCAGCGGGCGCGGCGCCGGCCGGCCAAACGTTCAGCCCGCGGCGGCCGTGTGCGGCGCGCACCGGACGACAAAGAAAACACAGACGCGGCGCGGCTGCTGGCCCCGCGCCGTAAATATTTACGCGCTGCCACATGGCATCTGGCAGCGTGGCCCCCTGCGCGGCCCTCAGTCACGCCATGGGATCCTCCGACGGCGCGCCGAGGTCAACAAAGAATGCCGCGTTGCTCTCAGCGCAGATGGGCAAGCCATCTGCGACGGCCAGCGTCTGGGCTGCTCACATATTCGCAGGTTAGGTAATTTATGTCGAGTTTTATTTCCGGGTGAGGTTCGTGTTGCGTTCGGACTACACAAATATTCAGCGGCTGCGCAGCGATCGTCGTAATGAACCATTCATGCAAATCCGTCAGCCTAACTCAAGAGCTCAAGGTACCATGACACGATAACATTACACGGCGCCTTGCTCGACGGCCATCCGTCTGCAGCATACATCTGGGGCTCATCTGACACGTTACCTCGATGCGACTACGGCCAAAATTCTCCGGGGAGCTTTCACCGGCGCTCTCGCATCAAAAATGCCCGCAACGCATCCGACAACGTCAGGCGCACAGCACCAGCGCACCGCCGTGACGCATTCCCGGCTGTGATAGCGGGCGGTCAGCCGGCTCTGGAGCGGCCCGGAAGGGGCGTCGCCGCCGCTGGCGGGCCGGCAGCGCCGGGTTCTGGGCCGCGCCCAGCGCGCGGCCGCCCTCGTCATTCCGGGCCGGTGATGGCAGCAGCGAGCCCGCTGTACCGGGGCGGGCTGGGTGCCGGTGGGCGGCACCCGGCCGCACTTCACAGCACACGCCGCCCGGACTGGGACGCGGACACCACACAACGGGCCCGGCACGCTTACGCAGCTCGGCACCTAGTCACACCATTTCCACGACTTAGTTACCGTTCACATAGAAAATTACAGGTAGTGAGAGATGGACATGCGTCAGGGCATTAGACCGACGGATACAGTGGCTGAGCACCGACATGTTTCAGTCCTCATCAACTCTACAATGCCGCTGGTAATGCTTACTCCGTACGGGCTGTCGGCACCGCTGACCGCTGCCCCGTATCTCCAACGAAGTCATCCTCAAATGGAACGCAGTAATGATGGGGACAAAACAGACTAGGCAGAGCGTAACATGAGATACAGTACGGTGGTATGTTTCAAAGCCCGAATGCTATCAACTCTCATCATCACCTTTTCCAACGAAAATTCATTCCGAGTGCTCTCCTAGTCCCAAATACGTAGAACGTTTTGCAAAAGCAGTTTTAATGCGCAACAGCGGCATCGCAGGTAGTTTTGATGGTGCAGCATTCTAACCGCTTTGCAGTTGTCTGCACATGCTGCGCTGCCGGTTGTGATTCGCCAAAAATGATCACCGCAATAGACTTCCCCACAGCGCCGACCGAGCCCCCGGCCGCATCCTCAAAGAGCTCAGCGCCGGACGAACCAGCCCGGCGCAGGTCATGAGCCGGGGCAGACAGAGCTCATCACCCGCCCCCGCGACTGCGTGCTTCACCTCGCTGGACTGACCAGCTCAGCACCCGGGGGACAGTTCAGCACAGTAGGCCGGCCGCTGCACTGACACCTGTCCTGCGGTGTAGTCTGCCCACCAGGGATTACCGGCTGTCCGGTGCGCCGGACGCCCGCTGTCCGGCCCGCCAGCCGTCTGCTGGACCGGACAGCCGGGGTCAGCGGCGGCCGCGGCCCCCGGCGCGTCCCGGCCGCGGCTGCGTGCCTCTCCGCGGGCGCCGCTGCACGGCGCAGCGGCGGCGCAGCGGGCCGCCGCCGCGCGGCCCACAACGGATCGGGACCGCCCGGCAGCCAGCGGCAGTGCGCTCCAGTTACCGGCGCCGCCGCTGCAGCCGCCGCGCCCGGCCAATGCCGGCCGCATTCCGGCCAGGCATCCATGGAATTCGGCAGGACGGGCGGCGATTTTTTGCGGGGGCGCCGCGCAGCCAGCTGGGGACTGGACGCGGCGTCGCTCGCTTCGCGTCAGCGCCGCGCGGAGCTCGCACGGGCCGGTGGAGCGCGCCGACAGGACCTCGAGGACGGCTTGGGGTCACGCCGGTCGGCCGGCGCGCCGCTAATCTGTTTTCATTGGGCCCATGTCGGTGACCCGGCACTGCCACCGTTACCCGATCGGTTTGTTCCGGAGCGGCGGGCAGGGGCAGAGTCCCGGATGCGGCGTGAGTGGACCGCATTCACAAATGCGCGGAGCGGGTTCGTTTTCAGCGGTTACCGTTTGGGGCCAATCCGATTGTATGTTAATTCGGGTAGGCTTCTTTATTAACACAAACTAATAAATCAGCCAGTGAAACATATCGGTTAACGACAGAAAACCGCGCTGTGTTTTTTGTCTTAAGCCCACAGAGCTGAGCAGGGAATTCGGGTAGGTTTACACATACAGAACGTGGACACGGGCTTTGCCCATGTGGCCTCGCGAACCGACTAAGTAAACTGTGCGTCGACATGTTTTGTTTGACGGCCTCTTTGAAACGAACCAGTGTATGCGAAGCACATGTCGGCGAGAAAGCGACTGGGACGAAAATATGTACACCCAGGGTGTTGAAGGACCCATTCATTGCATGCCGGGCCTACGGGTACTTAGTAGCGCCATTAATTGAGGAGTCAAGAGGCAACGGACACATCCATGCGTTTGATGGGTGCAATCAAGAGCCAAAGAGCCGACACGCTGTGAGGAAGCTAAGGCCTTTCACAGCGCATTCACGCTTTCCACACTGCACCGCCGCTTTCATCCCGAGAACGGCGGCATTTTAGGCTCGCGCGCGGCCATCTCCCGGTAATGCATTCATAAACCGAAATACCGCGGCTGACCCAGGTCCTCACAAAAAGATTTAAAATCAGTTGGCGGCATGCGCCCGAGGTGTAGGGCACGTGAGGCCGTGTTGAATAAAGGCGGGCTCAGCAGGTAGGCATCAATACCTACCCAATGTTTCACGGACTGGACGTAGAAAGCGGACGCAAGGCATAGCAGATCACGCGTAGATGTGACAAACTACGCGTGTTATCTGAAGGTGCCCTCGTATGCCATTTCAACGTTGTTTTTGCTTCACCTCTAAATACCAGACTTGGTCACCTAAAAACCATCAAGCATCCTGCCATCGCAGGTCGAGAGCCTGCAGGAGGCTCGTGAGTTGGTTCCGTCCCCGAGTCTGGGTTTGCGGTAGCGCTCTGTGCGCTCTTCCCGCACGTGTTTGGCTGGCCCCATTGGTGCGTCCGCCGATCCATCTGTATGGAGCTCACGCCGCCGGTCTGTGCTGGGTGTGTAGGAAGGCGGCGAATGAACAATGACTTTGAGTGTTAAATTACCCGGGGTGGCCGAGTTTGCTGATGAAAATGAGTGAGCCAAATAAGCGCTGAACCACATTCCTCGTCTAGGGAACATGGACCACATTTTCTAACGCCCAGAATCTTGATCGGGTCCGATAGCTGCAGCTATTTGCCCTCAAAACCAACTGGGGGCGGATGGTGCGCCGTGTACCGCGGCGCTCGCGCTGATACATATATACGTAAGTTCAATGTTTTGGTTTGCGTGTACTTTGTTGACATCTGCGGACAGGGAAAACCAACATCTTGAAACTTACAGGGATCTGCCCAGCCCCAGGCACAGATGTTTAAAGTAGCAGTGCTCCACGCTGATATCGGTAAACAGATAAGGATCCCTTCGGTGGACGACAGCTAAATCGATCAAAAAAGTTATTGACACACGTTGTTTTGTTCTTGCGGGGTAATCCTTAAGCCACCGTCCTGAATAACTCCGACAGAATCGTTCTGAAGGCGAGCCTTGTTGTGCGATCTGCCATCGGTCGACGAGGCTCTGTTTGGGCCGTCCTGAGCGGAACAGCGTGTTCACGCTCGATTTCGACCATCGATGCCGTCGAAAACCCTCAACAATGCGGCAGCAACATTACTGACTTGGACAGCGGACATGTCGACATAAAAATTATACGGGTTATTAATGTTATCCGGCTAGGAATCACTTTATTTGTGGATCAGCGACGCACTGTGGAGCAGCATGCCCCAGAGAGGGGGCTACTGGTCATGTCTTACACACTATCTAGAAACCACGTGAACGAACTGCCGAAAATATGTGAGAAAACATTACTGCACCCTGCCGGCCGTCGTGTCGTCCATGAACCTCATCACCGTCGCATACATGCCAGTGCTAAGTATTTGTTGAGCACGCATATATGCCAAGCCACGGCAAACATGACGGCAACGCAAGCGCATTGACCAGCCTCACGCGCGTCAACTGTCATGCAGATGGCCACATCAGCACGCAGATGTATGTACGCTGTAATAAGCAAGTCATCACATGTCGACATGTCGGAGTGTCCGTCACAGCTCGCCAAGTGATTGACATGGGCTGATGAGCGGCTGCTGATTAATGATTGGCAAATCACCCGATAGTATGCAGGGCATCCCGACAGGAATGCAGAAAGCGTGAGCTGTATCGATGGAGCACGCCGTTGATCGAAATTTCGGGTTCGAACCTGGGTTCCAGATGGCATGTATGCCACTGGTTCAGACTGCTCTACCAGTGTCAGAGCACAACCACAGCAACCAGCAAGTAAACGCGGGAAACAAACGCAGCACTGGTGACGGCTGGTAGAGCAACCCCAGGAGAGAGAGAGAGAGAGAGAGAGAGAGAGAGAGAGAGAGAGAGAGAGAGAGAGAGAGAGAGAGAGAGAGAGAGAGAGAGAGAGAGAGAGAGGAGAGAGAGAGAGAGAGAGAGAGAGGAGAGAGAGAGGGAGAGAGAGAGAGAGAGAGAGAGAGAGAGAGAGAGGAGGACGCGCCAGCGGCGGCGCGTGGCTGCCCTTACAATTGCTAACCATCCAGCGTGTAGAACGGTCCGTGCACGGTGCAATGTACACGCTCGCCGGGCACAAACAGACGTCGTGGTGCATTTCATGTCCGTCGACCGCGTCGAGATGACGGGGGGGGGGGGAAGGGGGCAGGGGCGCCGACGAGACGGCTGAAACGAATGGGGCGCCAGGCTGGCCGGGTGGGGGTAATATGATACCGGTGTGACCGGGGTCCGCGGGCCGGCGAGCGAGCCCGCGCGGCGCACTTCCTCGTCTCACCGACTGAGCAGAGCCAAGTGGCGGAGCTCACTGAGTGAGACAGATGGTCTGGCGACAAGAGCAACGTCCTCTTAAGTCACCGCGACGCCGACGAGGCGCGAGAGGAGGACTGGCCG
This sequence comes from Pollicipes pollicipes, assembly GCF_011947565.3. Lineage (NCBI taxonomy): Eukaryota > Metazoa > Arthropoda > Thecostraca > Pollicipedomorpha > Pollicipedidae > Pollicipes > Pollicipes pollicipes. Next base: position 447,794 of record NW_023596737.1, on the reverse strand, counting down.
GCACGCAGCGTCACCGGAATGACAAAAAAGGACACAGACTGAACGACCGTTACCGGCAAAGGTGGAGCACTTCGAGCGGGGCGGTGAGCCAGCTGACAGCAGCGGCGGCGGGGGCCGCCAGTGGCTGTCGGCGAGGACCGGCCCTGCCGGCCTACAGGCGGCGGCCGCTGTCGAGGACGGCACGCGGTGCCGGCGGCGGGCGGCTGTCCCGACGCCCGCCGCGTCAGCCGCGCTGTTTATAGGGGCCCCGTCTGGCCGGCGGCCGGCATCGACACGATTGACAGGCGTCAGATAGCGGCCCGCTGGCGGCGCCGGCTGCGCCGACTCGCGCCACCAGACAAAAGGCACACGTGTTCAGGCGCCCGGCGCCGGCGATGGAGGCCCGCCGGCCGGCGGGGAGCAGGCGCCGCCGCCGCCGCTTCTGCTCCCCTGCTCGCATGGCGGCCATGTGGTCTGCATTAGCAGACGCCTCTCCGTGCGCAGCCGGAGACACGCCCTCCGTACGGGCCCCACACCCCCGGAGAGTGCAGCCTGCCAGCCTGGGGGCCGGTGGCCCTCGTACAGGGCCGTGCAGCCTCCGCGACGCGCTCACAGGCGTGCGGACGCGTGGGCCCGCTGCGTGGGAGCAGCGGACCCGGCAACAGACTGCTCCAGATCTGACATCACCGTCGCTGCCTGGGTCTGACGTCACCCCAGTGGGACGTCACCGCGTCAGGACAATGGAGGTCAGCTGCTGGGAAGGAGCTGGAGCGGCAGGGAGTCCGCCGCCGGTGAGCTCAGGCGTGCTGAGAACCGACGGCCGTCCGCACCGCCGCCCGCACCGCAACAGCGGTCGATTGCAGGCCGGCGTCCACTGCAATGGCGGCAGCGCGTCAATACACCGCCGGACGGGACTTGCCGTGGCAACAGGCACAGCGTGGCCTGCGTCGCTTTAGCAGCAAGTATCGACTGCGGCGTGCAACAGACCCCCTCCTTGCCCGATTCCTGTCAGCCTAGCGTCGGCTGGACGGGGAGCCGTGGCTGACATCGGGGCTGAGCGCGAGGTCGCGCCGAGCGTGGAGCCGGTGTTGGTCGCGCCGCGGCCCCTCCCTCACCCGCCGTTCTCAGCCGGCGCTGCGGAGAGATCCGACTAACTTCATCGCTCGGACGCCGACGCTGATGTATTCAAATGCGGCCAGCTGGTGAGTTGAAATCGCGTCCGGTCGGCCGTAAATAGCCGCGTCTCTCTCCGGAGGCGCGCCGTGGGCGCGGCCGCACTGCTCGCCGACCCCGACCCACGGCGGGAGCGGCGGGTCAGAGTCCCGACCCACGACGGGAGCGGCGGGTCAGAGCCCCCACCCACGGCGGGAGCGACTGTGCCAGTGCGGTGGGTCAGAGGATATTTCAGCCTCCAGCGGCAGCGAAGCGTCGCCAGTACTCCAGAACCACAGCGGCCAAGCGGAGCTGATCGACGACAGCGCTGCCGCCAACGACCAAGACATCATAACACGCGTGTCAACTGGACCCCGCCGCTCTGACGATGTGTGACACTATCGTGCTCATCACCAGCCCCTGTTCGCTGCCGGTGTGTGGCAGCGCCCTGTGCCTAGCGTCAGTCAAACCCGCCGAATGGCAGCGCGTGACGCTGCCGTGTGCGCCTGTCAAACCCTGCCCGTCACTGCCCGCAGTTGCAAATCAGCCGCGCCGTAATTGACATGTTTTCATTGGACACGCGCGCGCCGCGCGATTGTGCTGCCCGATTCGGGCAGCCGTCGGGTGCGGTCGGGCAGCCGTCGGGTGCGGTCGCCGCACCGAGCGTCGCCGGCGGTCGGCCCCCGTCCCGGCGCCGCTCCTGTGCCGCCCCGGCCGGGGGCCGGCCCGGCCGCGGCAGCCGCCACCTGTGCACGCCTGCGCAGCAGCACGGCCTGGTGGGGCGGACGGCGTAATTGCGTAATGAGCGTGGCGACCGACCAGGCCGGGCGCTACACGGAATTCTCGAGGGCGCCAGTTTGCTGAAAAGCTGCAACCCTTTCCGAGTGTGTGAATGGGAGGCGTTTGCGGGAGCAGCGCACGGTCTGGGCGGCGCCGCGGGGTGCAGGGCCGGCGCCTGTTTGGACGGCGGAGCACCGCCACCGCCGCAGGGGCGTGCTACCGTGTCGGCCCTCTGGCCACAGTCAAGTATGGCTGCCTGTCTGTCTGTCCGGGTGTGCTGAACAAGCCTGTGGCTCCATCTCGACGCTGATATGGAGTGCATATTGCAATGATCCAATTTTTAGGGTGAGGAGGGTCTCTGGTATTATTGTAGACATTGTAATAATAACAAACATGATTATCTGTTTGCCAATAATTATATCCTAGGCATCCGAAACAAGCCAAAAGGTACAACGACCTCAAGCCTCAAGCCATCAACGGATCATCAACCGCAGACGGCTTGGGACCGGAGGCCCGCTGTTTCTTTTGGCTTTTTTCTGATGTTTAAGATGTCCTTATTGTCATGTAGTCGATCGCATTTGTTCTCGATAGAATGATCGCATTCCCTACATCTGTCTGCAGTTGTTGATCTCCTCCATCAGACTACTCGGACCACAATCCGAAATGGTCTGCAACAATGGCCAGACTTTCCAAAACCACGCCGCACTCTCGGCAGACATGGCACGTGGGGATCGTTTTCTATTTAAACGGGCAAGGATACCCTGGCAAGCAATGGAAGGCCACGTGAGAGGAGATAACCTCCACCCTTGTTTCGTCCAATCCCGCGATCCTGCGTGCACCCCAGCGACATCAGGTTCGTCACGTCTAACGTTGGCCGTCCGCTGCAGTAGCCACTAAGGACAGGGCGGACGGCAGTGGCACTAGCACAGCCTAACCCATACGGACAAGTGCGCCACTTTACCTGCATTCAACTTGGGGGAGCCGTGACGGCTATGTTGGCGGTGACTTTTGACCAAGGCTTTGCTAAGCACTTTATGGTCGGGCGGTTCGAGTGCAATGGGTAGCGATAGCGTGATTTAAGCCATGCCTCCATTTTGGTATGGACTTTGGAGTCGATGGTGTTTCCTCGACAACCAGGGCCGACATTTCCTGCACGCGGTCCTTTGATGGTGTTGCGTGGGACGATGCAAGTTTTTCCAAGCCTCTTGGATTATGGGGTTTAGAGCGTTATGATACACATGATCTTTGGACCCGTTGTTGAAGGCGTCAGACCCAGAGCGACACAGTTGAGTCTTTATTTTTATTGGGCTTGGTCTTGGAAACGTCAGCCAGCTTCTACGTCGACACACATATTTGCCTTTCCCGTTGGCCTTCTGTGGTTTGCTTTTTTGACTCCGAAGAGCAGGCCACTGCACGCACCGTTTTGAGCCAAATGTGTGAAGTTAGATCAGCTGCAGCTTGGCGTTATGGGCTGACCACGCGGAGCGTGGTACACTCCGCAGCTCAGGTCGTACGTATGGCGTCTCCCGTGCCTCACCCCGGCAGGAAGCGCAGGCAAAGCGGGGAATTAAGCTTCGCACCTCTGCTCTCCCAGATGCGCAGCGCAGAAAGGCACCCAAATGACGTGATGACCACTCACAGATCCAACTCATCGAGTCGTCCAGGTCAACGCAACCCTGCTCCCGACCCAAGACGGCGAAAAACGTGGCCTTCCATCCCCAGGCTTGGTTTTGGGGTAAGCGCCGAGGTATCCTTAACATTCCCGAGAAGGTATGCCGCCATTGTTTACTGAAAATGCATGAAGGCGACTTCAGATGCACTCTCAATAACCTAGATCCTCCGTTTTAATTTCTAGTCTATAAAAACTTCGTATCGAGTCCTAAACTATACGGCTCCGAACGAGATGAATGGGCTATGCACAAATGCAACACGTAAGGACAGCCAAGTCCTACGCGGCTTGTGGCTTTATAACAGACCGGTTACTAATGCAATAAACCAGCTTAAAAGAAGCGGCTTGTGACGACACCAATGCAGTTAGACGGAAGCCCACTTTCATATCCGGCAGGGCGCACGCTAATTCAAGCAAAAACCGGATTCACAGAAGGACGGCGCTGTCACTCAAACCCATCTTGACAAGCAATTTGTTTATCTCCTGGGCCGTCAGCTCTCGTTCCACGAGAGATTGATGCAGGAAGGCGCGCAGGCAACAAAAGAGCCTCAAGAATTCCTCGAATCTCGCGATCCAAACATGGCGCGGCTAATCCACGCTCCAGCCGGTGGCGGCAGGGACCGGAGGCCTGCCAGGCGCCGCAGCAACCCCTTTTCAGTCCGTCGGAGACCGGTGGCATGTCTGGTGACGCAACAGAACAGCCCCCCACGCCCTCTGCCCCCGGCCCTGGCTATGATGCGCGGTCGCACGGGGCGGCCGGCAGCGCTGCCACCCCGGAAAGAAGCGCGAGGTCCCTGGCCTGAGGTCAGGGGGTCCTTCGTCCCTATATAACAACCATGGTCGTGCTCCTGTATCCTATATTGCACCAGGTCAATACGGTGAATTCGCATGCTACAGGACGCCGTTTTGTGAGACCACAGAGCAGTGTCATTTTGAAAGGCTCGGTGAGTTGAAGCAAGGTACACAGTGTGCAGTAACAGTAACGGAATGGATGCTAGTCCTTTTTAGATCACAGATGCGCTCTTCGTGGATTTCATTACAGATGGCAGCTTTTCCCACTACCGCTCTCCTGTACGCAAATCCCGTCATGAATGCTCTAGCTTATTGGCAATCACTGAAGCACGAACCTCGGTTCGAAGCACTTCACTTCCAGCGATGTCGGTACTCACTCGGTATTTCGTACCCTAGGTTAGGTACCAGAGCCGTGTGATATTCACTTACCCCACCCGGGCATGGCATTGGGAAATGTCTGGTCGCGTTAATCATGCAAATGATTGGTGGCGCCCATTTACACAGCATCGCAACCTTTTTATGGTGGCAGCAGAAATTGCGACGACACTTCGGCGACACACAGCAACTACGCAGGGAGCCTTGCTCCTCAAAATCAGCACCCGAGCAGTCGCTTACAGTGAGGTAGGAATGTGCCGTAGCAACGGCGCTAGTGAACTTTTCAAGGCCAGTGGGTCACTCACTGCACGCGAACTCTTGAACTAAACGGATCTCCATTGTTTCGTCGCAAGCATCGATATTCCTAACCGGAGCTGGCGCGTTTCTCCCGGACTTTGCGGAAAGAGCGGACCTCCAGTGCCAGTTTCTGACGTGCCCGGAGGTCACAGTTCCCAGCACCAGAGCACGCCTGGCGACGGCCGGGGTGCCGCACTCAATGGCAGGCGCGCACCCCGCTCACTTACCCCCGGGCTGCAGGGTGTCGCGGCTCCACGCCGACGCTGGACGTCCGCATGGGTGTCGGCGCCGGCCGGCCCGGCACCCAGCGTCCGCACAAATCAACTCGTTGCCCGCAGCACTCGGCAGCCGCTGCTGGCCGGCGCCCGCGGCTGCACCCGCGCTCACGCGCCTCCCGACTGTCGGCTTTCACGCGCCCTCTCACGGTGGGTGTTCACGTGCCTCCTCGCGGCGCGCGTTCACGTGGCGTTCTTACAAGAGGGCTTCACCCACTTCCATTTAGGAGACGTCGATGCAAATCTGTGGTGCCCTCTTCGAGCCGTCGCGCAGTCAACACAATCCTGCACCGGCCGCTCTTACAACGCGCACTCGCGTTATTCCACTCTCACGATGGGCGTTCACACTCCTCACCCGCAGAGCGAGCGTGCACGGTCTCCGCTGTCCGCCTGTGAGACTCACGGAGACGGCTCTCACTATGGGCGTGGACGGCTGTCCTCCCCGTCCGCACGCGGTCCTCTGACACCGGCTCCGCACGCGCGCGCGCCCCTCGCCGGTGGGGTCCGGCTGACGACTGCAGCGGCGGCGGCGGCGGCGGCGGCGGCGGGGGCCGGCCGGTCGGCTCGGCACGCCGCCTGCCGGCCGGCCGCGCCGCCGGCCGGGCCCAGCCCGGCACGCGCCACGCATCATACCGCGCGAGCCACGCGAGCTTACCGGGCCGGCGCGCCGCCACCGGCCTCAAACGCAGCTGGTGTGGTGAGGCGGGCTGCTGGTGCTGCCCTGGAGGTAGTGGACGAGACAGGCGCACCACTAGACCGGGATAGGTGGTGAGGACAGACGTACCACTGACCCGGGGTAGGTGGTGAGGACAGTCGTACCACTGACCCCGGGGTAGGTGGTGAGGAGGACAGGCGTTCCACTGACCCCGGGGTAGGGGGCGAGGAGGACAGTCGTACCACTGACCCAGGGTAGGTGGCAAGCAGGACAGTTGTACCACTGACCCAGGGTAGGTGGAGAGGAGGAAAGACGCACCACTGACCCAGGGTAGGTGGTGAGGACAGACGTACCACTGACCCAGGGTAGGTGGTGAGGAGGACAGTCGTACCACTGACCCAGGGTAGGTGTTGAGGAGGACAGTCGCACCACTGATCCAGAGTAGGTGATGAGGAGGACAGTCGTGCCACTGACCCCGGGGTAGGGGGCGAGGAGGACAGTCGTACCACTGACCCAGGGTAGGTGGCAAGCAGGACAGTTGTACCACTGACCCAGGGTAGGTGGAGAGGAGGACAGACCCACTGCCGACCCAGGGAATGTGACGACAAAACTCTCACTACCGACTCTCCGTGCAAGTGATGACAAAAACGGAAGCAACACAGCCCAAGCAGAGGTAGTGAGGAGGACCTGCGCGTGGGAGGACGGGGGAGCACAGACCCACTAGCGGTCCGCCGCGGACAGTGAGGAGCACCGCGGCGTTGGAAACAATCGCTCATCTCGTTCTCACGGTCCAATCACATCGATTCGTCGCGTCATTCAGACCAGCTGCGTGCTGTATCGGATCCGTCGCCGGCTGCCTGGGAGGGCGACCCTGGCCGGCCGGCGCCGAGCCCGGAGGAGCCGCTACTCGGCCGGCCGTCCGTCCGGCTCGCACGACCGGCCGGGACGGTACCGACCGCACTGCGGGCAAGGCCGTTATCCGCCGCGCCGCGCCGCCGCCCGGCGCACCGCGCACCTCCTGAGCGACAGCTCATTAATGGCGTCTGCTTCCAGAGTTTAACGGCCCGCTCCGCGGCGCCACACACTCCACATCGCGCCGTTTAACGGTGGATTTCAATCGAAGCCACGCGGCGCGTATTAGACCCGTCAATGGCCGAAATTGCCGCGGTCCGGCGGCCGGACGGGAGACGCCCGTCGCCTCATCAAGCCGATCTGGCCAACCGAGGAAAGAATGAACCCGGAAGGCCGCCGTGCCGGCGCATGAATTATTAAATGAAGCATTCAATGCAGAACAAAACATTCCGCGGCCGGCGTACGGCGGTGTGACGGTCGGGTGACGGAGGGAGCGACCGGGCCGGTTCTTCGCGCCGAGTTGGCCTGTTGTGCACGGTCGTCAGTGGGTCTCAGATCTCGTCCATCGTGTGCCGGCCTGGCTGCGAGTAGGTCGCCCCTCCCTGTCCATGTCACGCCACCTAAAGAAGCGGGCGGTTCGTGCGCCGATACGGCAGGGGCTGGTGATCCGTGGCGGGCGGCGGCGGCGGCGACGCTGCGCCTGGCGTCGGTCTCTCGCCAGGTGCTGGTGCGACCAGACGATCGTCACACCGGTGTCGGGTGCTGGCAGCGGTCAGAGGTAGCCATTTGCTGCTACGCATTGTTTTGTCTCTAAGCAGAAGTTAATGCTTTTGGAACGCCCTCGTGCATGCATTGCATGCGTTATGGGATGTTACCGCAAAGCCGACGGATTTGTGTGACGCTTGCTTGATGGGTTGCATGAGCTTCGTAATGCTTCATGGATTCGCGTGTTGAGCTCGGTGCGGTTTGTTCGGACACGGCTTAAACTCCACACGTCTGCCGGCCGCGGCCCAACAGCTGCAGCAGCACGTGCCCCAAGGTGATCGAACCCACCGACCGCGTGACGCGTCACGTGACATGTATCGCATTGCCCGACTACGGTATTACCATGCAAGGGTGGAGGGTGGAGGGTGGAGGCTGGAGTGGCACGGATGGAGGCCTGGTGACGGTGCAGCCGCCGCTGCCCTGGTCCGACGGCAGAACGCAGCCCCGAGCTGAGCCAGCAGCAGGGCCCGCTAGGTCAGCTCGGCGAGGTCAGCCTGCTGACCCAGCGGCAGGCTCAGCCCCAGGTCGGCAGCAGAGGCGGCACGCGGCCCAGTCAGCGGCACCCCTTCTCAGCCCGACGCGCCGCCAGTAACTCGACCCGGAACGCCGGCCCGCCTCATGGTAACGGTACGGCGCACGGGAGGGGTCGGGCCCGGCCGGCCAGGCCAGGGGGCGTCGCCGCCCGGGAATTCAATTACACCCTCTGACGCGGCGCGGCCCTCTCACCGAGTTATGTTCCGCGGCCGGACTTGCCGGGCGCCGCTTCTCTGACAGAAAACAGGGGCGGCGCGGCGCTCAGTGCCGCTGCGCGCGGCGTGCGGCGTCGGCGTGCGGCGTGCGGCGTCGGCGTGCGCTCCGCTCTCGTACGGCACCGGCCGCACCGGCGGCCGCATGCGATCCACATTCTGTCAGGGTATCTGCCGTGATCGTGGCCGGCCGGAGCCGCCGAACCGGCGCGGCGCGGCTGCACGCGCCGCCGGGGAGCGGCCCCGATACGCCGGCTGATAGGTGGCGTGGGGCGCGCCCGCGCGCCGCCGCTAAAGCCCTCCGAAGGCGGGCCGAGCGGCCCCTCCGCGGCACGCACCTCCACTCGGGGCAGTGCGCCGCGCCGCAGGGTCGCTGCACGCGCACGGGTTCATGCGCGTGGGAACGGGCGCTTCCGAGAATCCGCGCAAGGCACGTACATACACTGCGGCGCTGGTCACGAACGGCGCTGAGAGATTTGAGGGACAATTTGGATTGGTGAAGGATAGCAATGTAGTACGCGTTTTTGCGACTTCGTTATCAGTATCATTATCAGCTACTCCATGTCCTCTGCAGAGGCATGCCATACCTTTTCTATCAAATCAGTGAAACATGACTGAACATTGCTAGCCATCACCTTTTCCAGGGACGTTCTAAGACGGCACATATGCACATTATATTTTCATCGCACATTCTATTTGCATTACATTCTACAGCAGCGGCAGCATAGCTCTGTTTGGCGTCTGCACGCAGCCGTCGCTCAACATGCCAGCATCTTTATATTCAGTCACTGGTGTGACAAAACAATGTTTTGCTATCGGCACGGTGCGTGACACAATGGAAACTGTTCCTAGCACTGCCGCTCCATGCAGTAGCCGCCATCCCCTCCCGGCTCCCCAGGTATGCATAAGGAGCGTGGACGCGGAAGGGGACAGAAGAACGTTATTTGCGTCTTGGCTGCACAAGAGACGTTGCTGTGCAGAGGTGAAAACTGCTTTCAAGCACAACAATATAGTTACGGTTGTGAGCTGCAATCGCCAATCGCTTATGCAGAAGCTCTTGGTGAAGCTAATTTAGGCAGGTAGAAGTGCATTATGTCTTGAAGCCATGGAGTGTCCCAAGACCTCATGAGTGTCGGAATGTTTTGTCTACCGCTCCCGCCGTGCCGGCGTGATGTTGGCCTTACGATTGGAACGGTGTTCATTCCCGCAGCTGGGGCCTGGGGACCGCCCAGACGCTGCACCTCATCTACCCCCCCCCCCCCTCCCCCCGCACGAAGCCCACAGGAGGGGGACCACGCCTGCACGGTGCGCACACACACATACACACACGCGCGCGCCGCAGCCGCGGCGGCCACGGCGCTGCAGCGGCCGCCTCGTTTGTTCCAGTCATCCCGCCGGTAAACAGCTGTGGGGGAGTCCGCGGCCGACACAGCACGAGGCCGGACACAAAGACGCCGCCGCGGCCCACGGACGTCCTGGAACCGCTGCTGGCCGCACCGCCCGCCAGCTACCAGCGCCGGGGGAGCGGCCGGCCGGGGCGCCAGCACGCTGCACCCGAGCTGCTGCCAGAGCATGCCGCCATCTGTCAGCCTCCGCGCAGGGTCCGGCTGAGTCAGCGGGGCGTCCCGGATCCGCCGCCGGTCACGCCCTGCAGCTCTGTCCTCTGCCGTCAGCTCCTGCCTGTGCAGCTGTCCTCGGCGTGTCACCCGTCAGTGATCCCCCCGTCGCAACATGTACACGAACCGTCAGCCGGCGGGGCTGGAGGTGCTGCCGCTGTCCCATGTGTTCTGGACGTCTCGGGGTCACCAGATTATGACGAAAAGAAATATATAGAGCGATACGCCGGGCTTTCCTTCCTGGTCGGGTAATCAGCCAGATCATAGCACCGTGCAGCAGGAGTGAGCTGTTCAGACATGCACGACCCTCTACCATGCGCGGCTCGTCCGACCGTCACCTTCAGTCTCCTCGGCTGAGACAAACGGAAATAAACGCCACTTGTCTTTCTGCAGACGATCCGGATGCGTTGTCAATGAAGGAACGGAGAGGTAAGTGCAAAAGGACCGGTCAGCAGACTGTACATGATTTTGCTACTGGACCGAGGTTTTAGTACCTGACCATATGGTCAAACCATTCGGTGCGAGCGTCCCGCATCTCGTTTTGCTGGCATTGCGGAGGTAAAGTCGTGGGCGGTGTGGTGAGGCGAATTTGACTGTATCCCCACAACTAATGAATGGCGATTAACTGTACAATGGCCTGCAATGACAGGGCAATTAGAGATTAAATCATAACTGCCGACGCTGACAACTGGGCGACCCACCTTCGAGAAAGCCTGCCTGGTCGGCTATCGCGAATTGGAGACAGGTCGCAGACTCGTGCTTCAGCGATCGCTGGTCGAGCCTGGGACTGATACACCTGTAAAAGCCTGCCCTATTTTTACAGCCCTGGCAAATCTAGAACACCGTACTACGCTGGCATCGCTTTCACGTCTCTTAGCGCGCACGAGTTCGTCCACTGGCAGCCAGCTCGTCAGTCCTCGGTCTTATCTGTCTCTGTCCCAGCCGGGCAGCCGGGCTCATATTGGGTTCATCCGCCGTGCAGAGCGGCGTGCGCTTGGAGTGGCGCACGGCGCGTCGGCCGTGCGCGGGCCCGCGGGTCGAGCCGGTCACTGCCCGGCGGTGTGTGCGCCCCGCCGTGCGCGCCGTCATTGTGCGCAGCCTCCTCAGTCGGACAGACAAGCGTTAAGCACGCGCCGGCAGATACCAGCTCCAGCGTGGCTGTGCTGCGGACGTCTGCTGAGAGGGGCCGGGGGGAGTGGGCGGGTGTGGCGCTAACTGCTGTCAGATGGGCCACTCGGCTCGGAGACCGATCAGCCCCGGCCAGCGTCTTACCGCCGGCTTGCTCAATTTCTCCACTGTGTCAGCTGCCGGCCCGCTAATTTGCCTGGCAGCCAGCCGCTATCATTAGGGGAACCATTCCTACCGTGGTGATTAATTGGCCGTTTTGAAATCGCGGGCTCGCGTAAAACGCGTCTCTGCCTCCGGCCACTGTTCTTGTCGGAACCACGCACCAGGTGTGTAAAAAATGACCGCCAAGGAACGAGAGTTAACTTGGCATCTGAAATGTTGATTAAATTGCAATGAGTCACGTCTGTTACGGGGCAGGTAGCAATTTGCCAAGCATAAGGAGAAAGAAAACTGACCATTTGGCGGCCAAAGCATTCTGTTAGACAGCCAGTTGGAACCAGAACTCCAACCAGCTGGCTCGCTAAAGCCGGCAAACGAGTCTAAGCTGACTTATCACGTGTCTCACGTCGGACCGTACATACACGGTGTGACATGCTTTGCCCCTGTACCTGGCGAACGTGCTTCACCGGAAGGGGCCGTTGGTCACTCTAGCGGGGTCGTCCGTAAATTTCCGTTGACGACCTCGTTCTAATGACTCCACCAACGAAGAAAGTGCTAGCGACGACGATGGGATCCAGGTTGAGCAGTACTGGCCGATGTCCACGACTGCCCCATCCCCCCCCCCCCCCCCCCCCGACACGGACTGTCACGCATGACAAGCTCTCCGCTTGCGCTAGAACATGCACCGCACGTGCCATTCACTGGAGGAGATGACCTCACCCTCTCAACCCTTCAGACACGTGACGCCGTGGGGTTCGCTTCACCTCCCGACCCCTCCGATCCTTATCCGGCAAATAGCCCTTGCGCTACTATAAGAAGGCGGAACAGCGGGGCCTGTATGGCGGTGGCGTGGGCCTGCGCCCCGCAATCGGCGCTCCTTGTTTGGGCCGGGAGAAGGTCATGCTGGCAGAGGGCTGCCGCGGCTGAGCAGCGCACAGTGGTCGGCAGCCCGCGCCTCTGTTCCGGTACAGTAAGTGGGAACAACCACCGCAGATCAAACTGTGGCCGAACCGATGTGACAGGGGCGCATACGAGTTAAGTTAGGTTTTGTGTCCTGGCAGCTATACGCCTGTTCTCGCGGCACGTACGATCGCGCTGATGCGCTGGGAAACCGAGACCCCATCCCGCCCCTGGTGCGGCGCGACAACAATTGGACTCGGGCTCTGGTGAGTCTGTCCATTTTACCAATGAATCATTGACTGAGAAAGCTGAAAGACCAATGGACTCGGACTGAGGGTCAGGCACTCAAGACGTCAGTATTTGAACCGGTCTTGGTCTAAAAGATCTTACAAACCTTGTTTGAACCGAACTTGATCATTAAGGTTTTCCTCTAAGGACTTGGACGCAAATTCGGATTCATAAGCCGTGCGAGTGGCTGAACTCGGACTTGGATTCAGTTTTGTGTTGTACGACTGGGTGGACTCGAATACGGAGTGTGAACAACAACACAATAAATACAATTCAGGCTCATGTTCTTGGGCTCGAGTCATGCCTCCTGTCGGCACAAAAAGGGAAATGATTAGAACACAAGAACCATAACGACATTCACGAGTGTCCTTCGTCGCCGACCAACACAGGCGCAAAAACAGGAACTGACGGTCCAACGCATGGATAACATCCGTCAACAAATGCCTGGTTCAGTGTCTGCGATTCAGTCTTTAACATAGTGGTTTCGCTACTATGAAAAGCTAAGAAAGAGAACTTGACATCTCCATAAAAGCAAGCGTGTTTTTTGTAAGGTATTGGCACACGATGTTTCACTTCCTGGTGGGATTTTCAGCACATCACGAGGTGGACCCACAAGTTCTTAATTTCGCAACCCAGTTCAAGATAGTTTTGATAAATGACCTCTGAAACGAGTTGACTAAATGGTAGCCTCGTTGCGTTTTCGTCGCTTGGCTCCAGGCCTCCGCCCACCGCCGGCAAGGCCCGTCAAAGGTCCTGGTCTGAAGATTGCAACACAGCTGAAGAAACATACGCCGAAAGCGAACTGCCACCATCGCAGACCTCGCCTTACCAGCTGAGATAGCCGTCAAGGCATTAACAAGCCGTCAAGGCATTAACAAGGGGCTAGGGGAGGTTGGCCCCTTTTGTGCCCAGAGTAAGCTGCACGCATTGGCGTTTGGATAACGTGCGCCAGGTTCCCAAGTTCTTACCCCGCACGCACCACAAATAGACAAGACCGAGCGGCACCGACCGTTTCAATGCCCACCGCCTCTGAGACGCGCGGAAGGAAGGTAGCGCTACCCCGTCACGTGGCGCTACCCCGTCAGGTGACGTCATCTCCTCACGTGACGCCACCCACCGTCACGTGACGCCAGTCTGCCGTGGGCGGCAGGTGGCGAAAATGACGCGCCTCGTTTTGCATAAGTGGCTGTGGGAGTCGCGGTGCGCCCTGAGGCGGGAGAGGTGCTCCGCCCAGCGCGCCGTCTGGCGGCGACAGCCCAGGGCGGAGCGGCGGGCGCGCCCGGCCCTGGCTCCAGTTACGCAAGGAGAAATTCCCTGCCCGTCAGTTCTCTCACCCAAATACTGCTATTATTTGGATCGGATTAGGCTCCAGATAGATGTATTGTTTGCCTTGTGACATTATCTTAGCCAGGTTTATAGGCCGTTGGCATCTGTGCGAAAGTTCCATCACATTATCACGTCATGAATGTCTGCACATGCATAATGGTGCAATATTTAACTTTTGACCCCACGACCCCCTAAGAACCCACTGGCTGCTGCAGGAAAGGTGCAAACGACAACAGTGGAGGTGCACCCACATCAAAGCATGCAACTTTGCCGTCAGCATTCTACTTGAGAGGTAAACGGTAATTTCCACGGTGTCCAGTCGCTGATGGTGTGCATATACAAAGCTACACGCTCACGTCAATGTCTTAAACCGAGCGCTGAGCGTGAGGCGATTGAAGTGTTGGATAACAAATCGACTTGAGCCGACCGCAAGCCTTAAAAAGCAGGTGTGCCTGCCGAAGCAAACAAACAAAAAACGAACTCTGATTAGTTTAGAATGGATAAAACTGAGGTGCGGCGGCAGTTGCCGCCGGCTGGAACTCGGTCCAAGACAGGCAAGGTTCGGTGGAAGGCAGTACGACTTTAAAGCAATCGCTCGTCCAGACGCTGCCTAGAAAAGTGAAACGACGCTGGGACTACTGAGGAAGCTGGGACTACTGAGGTTGCCCCGGAAGCTGGGACTACTGAGGTTGCCGGCGACCGTACTGGATTGCCTCGATTTCGACGCCACTCGACAAATAACTCAGGTGATTAAATCATGAATCATTTCCCACTTCACAGCCGCGCTGCCGGAGAGAGCCGCGCGCCAGCCGTGTGCCTCCGCGGGCCTCCAGGGGCGGCCGTGTCTGCGGTCTGAGGAAGCGGCCGGCCGCAAACGCGGGCCAGAGAGCGGCGCTCCGGCTCACAGCAGCCTGCGACGGCGACGGCGTCGGCCCCCGCCGCGGCTGCCGACGTGGAAAGCATTAGAAAGGCTTGGATGTGGGCTTCGCTGTTTGTTTTGATCTCTATCGGACACAAGTGCTCTGAGAGCGGGCTGCGTCTCGACGGGAGCAGCGAAAGCGGGCGCGGTCCGTACCCGCTGCCCGCCTAATCTCCGACATCGACAGATCACTGCTGGAGTCGTCACACTGCACTGCCGGAGACGGCAGCTGGCACTGTACTGTTGGAGACGGCAGCCGACACTGTGCTGCCGGAGACGGCAGCCGGCACTGTGCTGTCGGAGGCGGCAGCTGGCACTGTACTGCCGGAGACGGCAGCCGACACTGTGCTGCCGGAGACGGCAGCCGGCACTGTGCTGTCGGAGGCGGCAGCTGGCACTGTACTGTCGGAGACGGCAGCCGGTACTGTGCTGTCGGAGGCGGCAGCTAGCACTGTACTGTCGGAGACGGCAGCCGGTACTGTGCTGCCAAAAACGGCATTGTACTGCCGGAGAGATCCACCGATTCTGAGATGCCGAGAACTCAGCCGACACTGTGCTGTCGGAGACGGCAGCTGCCACTGTATTGTCAGGGGGGGGGGGGGGGGCAGCTAGCACTGCACTGTCGGAGATGTCAGTCGACAAGGCACTGCCAGAGACTTCAGGTGGCACTGCACGCTCAGGCACGTCAGTCAGCCCTGCACTACGACAGCCGTCGGCCCAGGTGCATGGCACGATCATCGACGGCAGGACTGGCCATGGATAAGGGCATTGGAATGATTAACAGGTTCCGTATTGCCCATAATGAATAATGAACGACCATTACAGCGCTCATTGGCGCCATCGCGGGCGAGATCACACTTCTTCGTATCTGATCCGTGTGAGAAGCACCGAATTATCCCTGGATCCTAAATCACACGGCGTATCTACTGAATCACACCGGACCCGAACGCTCTGAGTCCGTTTTCGATTCTCAATCTGAATGGAATCGGACACAACTGTGACGCCCGCCAACGTCCGAGCCGGCGCCGCCCGCCATGCGCGTGTGCGTGCGTGTGGGACTGCGTTTCTCGTGCGGCCTGACCGCTGCGTTCAGACTGCGTTTCATCACCCGACCAGCAAGCGGCCGGCGCGCTGACGTATTTGTTATTTGAGCGCCGTCCGGTGGGGGAAAGGTGGCGCTGCATGAGGCGCTGTATCTCATTAAGTCCGGTAACGACCACCGGCGCTGTGCCAATGCCGCAAATACCTCTTGTCAATTAGCGTAACGCGCAGCCGCCGCGAGGAAATGGAAACACGCCGGAGCGATGGCGGCGCTTCACTTCGAAAAGGGATCCCGGGTTACATTCACCCCGCCGTCTTCCATCACAGTCTGAGTCGCAGCAGGTGATCCGGCGCGCGCCTGTCGTCCCCATTGTCAATCAAATCGAGCCACTCCACTTGCGCCCCATCAATAAATGGGCTGGGCCGCCGCAAGGTCACAATCTGACCCGGGTGTGAGCCGCTGACGCAAGCGAGCGGCGATGTTTCTGTTTCGGTAACCGTGGGGAGTCGACCTGCTCTCTGACAGCTAAATTCAGACTGACGCGACCTTGCGAAATACACAAACAGCCTGTTAGGGCTGGCGGCTGCGGCGTCTCGGGGCACGCCGGCAAGCTGAGGTCAGTCAGTCAGTTAGTCATCGGCCCCGCCGCCGCCTGACACCCGACCGGCGTACATCACACAGCTGGGTCGCATGCCGCCGCCACCCGGCGCCACCCGTTATGCACCGACAGCAGAAGACGAGGCCTCATGACTCAGGCGCCAGGCAATTGCCCGCGGCCTGTTTACCGCTGCATTTCTCGGGGATTCGAGCGCTCTTTACCGGCAGGCGTGATGGCATAAGCTTTGTCGGCGTATCAAGTTCGTTGAGCAGAATACATAATGGTGCCAAAAATTTGCCGGCAAGGATGGCCTCGCCTTGGATGGCTGAACGCTTGGTTGGCACCGGGCGAGTAGGAAATTAACCAGCTTTATGTGAACTCAAGGACACGAAGGGTTGGTTAGAAATGAAAAGACCGCAGCCGCGGCGAAAAGAGTCGTTACAGATTGCAGCTTATCGACTCACCGGCGCACTGGCCTGACCGTTAGCCGTTACGACGAGGCCGCTACGACAGCCGTTGCTACAGGAAAGTGAGGAGGCGACCAGGCCAGGTGCGCTGCGCCGGCGCACGAGGACCGCGACCGGAGCGGGCCACCATGCCCTCAGGGCATCGCAGTCGTGTGTGGGAGGACAGGATCCGCCCACTCCGACCGGGGGTCAGAGGCCAGGTGTTGCCGTTTACGTATCGGAAATTACGCAACGGCACCTGCGCTCGCCGCCACGGAAATTCGGCCAGATAAGTATCCTTCCATTCACTCCGGCGAGCAGATGAGCCGCCTAAGTAGCATGCGAGCCATTACATCAGCGTCCCGGCAACCCAAAGACGGCAGACGCTTTCTTTAACGCTTCAAGTGAAGAGCTTGCGACCTGCGCATCTTTGGGTGCCACGCATCACTGCACACGGCCCTATTGTGTCAAACCACGGTATATGTAACACCCTCGGTGGGTTGCGTTCCGTTCGAGCTCTTTTGAAATAGCAGAAATAATGCTTCACAGGTGCCGACAGCGTCAAGGGCGCACCGGGCAGCAAATGTGAATGTCACCATTAAACAAAATCAAGTGTGGAAATAATGAGGGACGTTAGTTCATGGAGCGTAACAATCAAATGATGCGGAAGTCCCGCACCTTTTTTCAAAGCACACACAAAGGGGATGTCAAAAATGCGTGTAAAACATCAATGCGGTTTAGGAATAAAACATGGTATGATGCAAATGTATGCAAGTAATGCTGGGAATGATATCCGTCATAATGTGAATCAAACCTGAAAAATCGGCTTCCTGGGACACCAGAAAGAGAAACAGGGCCAACAGCTACCGTGGGATATTAGACAAAAGCCGCCTTCGGGGTCAGGGGAAAGATGATGAACCCGTAATCCAGTGGCGCTGGGTACGAGTCCCAGAGCGGGCGCACCGTTTGGCCTGACTGAAATGGAAAGGTCAGCTGGCAACTGGCCAACAAGAGTCTACCCAGGCCCCCGGCAGCCGTGCCGCAGCATTGTGCGGCACGGGAAGCCGTCCGTGGCACTGCCTTGCGAAAGGGCGAAAGCAAAATTATCCGTTGAACTCTATGGCACAACTTGGGGGGTGGATTCAGGGTATGTGCAATAAGCTTTGTATACTTAGTAGGTACCATGTAACCTGTAGCCACCCGTGCAAACAATTCAAAATGATCCTATATATATATATATATATATATATATATATATATATATATATATATATATATATATATATATATATATATATATATATATATATATATATATATATATATGCACAAACACACACAGATATAAATATATATATATATATATATATATATATATATACATACATATATATATATATATATATATATATATATATATATATATATATATATATATATATATAGTCTGCACATCTTCCTGACATTTCATGACACGGATGTAGGCAGGGTATGTAGCATATCTGCGATTTTTCGTCCATCAGGCGCGATAAAACAGCCATGAATTCCGCATCTGACCAAAGCTAGAAGAAACGTTGAGTTTCACAATGAATACCTGAATTACAAGGAATCACAAGGAATAATAAATAATACATGATATTCCGTTGAGTCTCGTCACTGATTCACGGACGATGCAGATTTTAATACAGTTGGAACTTGTGAGAACAACTATTCGTAACGATTTGAAGGGAGCTGCATTTGTTCTGAGATATTTTTCAAAGGATAAAGCAAAGTGAGGATTGGGTTCCTTTACATGACGCCTGCGTCCCTGCAGAGGCAAGGTGAAGGACCTTGCGTCCACCGGCTCTAGTTCGAGACTAGCGCGCATAAGGCCCTTGCGCGGTACGTCTGACAAGAATGTTGCGGACAAAATTATGCGCCTCTTGAGTGACTATGTACGTGAATGGCAGGCAGGTGCATTCACATTGAGCATAATAAAGGACTGCTTAACATGCACTCGGTCCAGTGCGGCCCCCGCACACATTCCGGGGGGGGGGTCTATATCGCCTGCAGCCCGTGCAACAGCGCTATGATCCGGGGTGGGCTTGGAGTTCCACCCCTCTGATGTGTGACAGCATGGAACACTCCCTGGGCGCCGATGTGATGCGTTAGAAAGCGTTCACTTTTCTAAACAGCAGTCAAGTGTAGCATCCAATATGTCGTGCAGCGCCCGGGGGTCTCTCAGGGGCAAAGCAGTCGAGGACCTATGTTGGACTAAAATGGCTACGGGCAGTGCCTTCTGTCAGAGGCATGGCGTTACCTTTGGGGAAAGGAAATTTGAGGACTGCAAGCCGATACATCTCTGTATACACTTAGGACACACGCGAAGACACACAAAAAAAAGGGATGAATCATCAGCTCGCCACCACCAGAAATTCCTCTCTCCTCCAGCTCCTGCCACTTCAGGAATAACTTCACTCATTCAGTGTAGAAAGACTCGTTCTACGCCGGTGTAATGACCATACACCACCGCCAGTGCAATGCTTGTCAGTTAGCCCAGAGGAGCACTGCCTCACCTAGCCAGACACAGCCACCACACCCAACCATGGCACGCGTGGCACGGGTGGAGACCGAGAGTACTCGGCATCCATCAATGGGTACGGCTACGACATTCGGTCCCGTGCGCGGGGCACAGGTACGGGGAACGGCACCAGGACCGGGTCGCTGAAACCGCTGATCTCAGGCCACGGTGGTGGTCTGGGCCTGTCCGAACGGGAACCGCTGCTGTGGGACGGCGGTCCGGGCTGGTCCCATGCCAGGGACGGCGGTGCGGGTCGGTCCCCTGCCTGCGACGGCGGCCCGGGCCGGCCTGCTGCCATGCCATGCCGTGCCGGCGCGACTGCGCCGCCGCCATTAGGCGTCGTTACGGGGTCAGAGGGCGCCGGGTTCCGGAGGCGGCCGGCAGCCCGCCGCCTCCCTGCAGGCTGCCGGCCGGTCCACAAACCCCGATATCAGTCGACGCATGGCGCCGGGACAAGGGAGAAGGAGACGGGCCGACATGACGCTCCTCCGGCCGGGACAAGGGAGGAGGAGACGGGCCGACGTGACGCTCCTCCGGCCGGGACAAGGGAGGAGGAGACGGGCCGACGTGACGCTCCTCCGGGGCCACCGGGACCGCCAGCGCCACCGGCACGCCTCTGGACGGGAGGGGTCCGGTCGAGGCGTCTCTGGTGGGACCACTCGTCCTCGTGGATATCCACTAAGACGCCTAACATCGGAAGGGGTCCTACCAGGCAGGGGGGGGGGGGGGGGGCTCACACCGTCGACGGAGCTCCACTGGGTAATCCCTGGTTGGGTGGGATACCACTAGAACACTTATGACAGGACAGAACTACATCAGACCAGTTTTGAGGGTGCAGGATTCGTTCAATACACTCCTGGGGGATGGGAATTTGTCAGGGGCTATGGGGGGGGGGGGGGGGGGGGGATTGGATTTACATGGACACCGTTGGCATAACCTACACCATCATCGCTAAATATTTGGCTCAGGTTCCCTTTACTGTCTATGACCAACTCCATATCATCAATGCGTCCCAACACATTATTGCAATTACTACACCCATGGAGTAGTCATCCTGTGCATATTATGAGTGAAAGAATATACTAGAGATGCAATGATTTGGATGACTTGGATAAGCTGCTTGGTCTGCGAAATGTCTGTGTTACGCGTTTTTTACAAAAAGTTGGCACTCATTTTAGATCAAACCATGCGAAACCTTGTCCTCTAGGACACCGCGGGAGGCAATCGCCCCCAAAACTGAATTCGACGATTTTCGACGGCTCTCAAAATTGGAATGTTTGATCGCGACAGCTGCACCAAAGGCAAACGTCGAATCTTGGTCTGGAGGCCAAGCGCTGCGCTGCTTCGAATGCTGTCACGCTAATGACCTTTCCAGCTGTATCATATTTCTACAAATATTTTGCCCCGATTTCTTTCATCCATCGTCCAGACGATGCTCTTGAAACTTCTGTCGATTTTTAGGCGTTCCCGGCGGGTTGGGCCACCGGATGACCATACAATCAGGGCGGCATCTTGGTCTGTTTGCAGCGGCGGTGAGCGTGTTACAGAACTCGGTGAAGGGATGAAACGGTCCGGAAACAGGCGTTTCTCAAGCGAAGAGCCAGGCGGTGCTTCTGCCTGCTAGCCACCACTCATCCGGCGGGTAAACAGCGAGAACAGAGCAGCCTACATTACCTTCCCCGCCACGCTAGTGACCACGCACGGGTCGCCGGCTTCCGCCTCCTTAATCAGCCGGGAACTCATTACACCGTGTGGCTAAGCACCTCACCTGAAAAGAAGAGAAAGCACATTAATCACGGCGCGATCAACAGAGCTGGGGATAATAGGTGCGGGGAGCCATGCATAGCACTGACGAAAAACGGAGCACAATGGTATCGGAGCGATGCTGAGACAATGCAGCCGCGCCGACGCGGAAATGTAGCGCTACGTCGTCAGGAGCTAATGTAGAGCTACGTCAGGAGCTCCGGTCGGCCACGGCCGGACGAGGCCGGATGGTAGGGGGTGGGAGCGAGCTGTGCAGCTCAGGGGAGAGGGCGGGCGCTGTCCTCGAACACTGCTCAGAAAAACGGGATGACGCACTGGCGCGGAACTGACCCACGAGAGCGTGGTTTACATCGAGCTTTGGTGCGCCACTAGCACATGTTCGCCGCCTGGAACCAGGAGGACTCGAGTCGGGTCGAGGGAGTCGGCCGAGGTCACCGAACCTCGACATTCTGCCGGACTCCCTGTGACTCGGTCGTCACTGTACCCCTACCCCCCCCCCCCCCCGTCTCCTCCTCCAATGCGGTCACGCAGCCCTGCCGTGAAAATCGCGCGTTGTTCCGCGGTGGCGACAGCGCCTGTGTGTCGTGGTTGTCGACGCCTACAAAGCCACTACAACGCGCTGACTGGTGTCAGCTGCAGGCCGGGGCATGACGACATGGCCACGTCATGTTCGCGGGTGCCTTCCATGCCTGAAAGCACTTCTCCATTACTCTGTAATGACGTGAAACGGTACGGCCGTCAGCCGAGCCTGAGAGTCTCTCGGGTCAATGGAATAAATACATCCTTCCCCGCCCTGCCTTCTTTGTGGCGCGCAACCCGAGCGCACGTCCAAATTGCCTCGTGACCGGGCAGAGCCTCCGCCGAGGTTTCTCGGCGTTTCTGGCGACTCCGCACACGAGGTCATTTGCATAGTGATGGGCATCCGAGGCTCTTCTTCATTGAAGCGAGAAGTAGAAACCCGTCAACCGGCTGGTTTCTAGCCGCAAAAACGCGCGTTCGTTTTGTGGAGATCCGCCTTCTCTCCCTTTGGTCAACAGCAGCGGATGCGCCAACCGTGTCCGGCACACCGGTGCCCCGCTGGGGTGCCGTGCGGCGGCTCTTGCCTTTGACTGACTGCTTGCTTGCAGGCCGCTCTGCCATCCTCCGGAAGATCTCATGAGCTACACTGAACGGAACGGAATGCGTTCCGACCACGTGCATCGCCTTATTGATTTGCGCTAGCGCGCTGCCCTGTATGTGGGTCACTAGCAATACCGGCACGCGGCGGTATTCCCTATGGCGCACTATAACGCACTCATCTCCCGACTCGCCCCGCTCTGGCTGGATGCAGGGATTCTGAAACGAGCTGTTGTGTACGTCACTTGAAACATCTTCGTGTGTGCGCGGCATGTTATCTTGTGTATCATTAACACTCAGCATATGGGTACCCTCTACATCTCCAGGCCATGACCCCACTGCCAAATTTCAAGCGTCCTTTGTACCACAGGTTGGGGACTGAGACTCCACTACGGCATTGTTGCTTAGGTAAAACATTTGGTAACGCTATACCGCATACCCTACGTCGTTTGGTATGTCCTTGAGCGCCTATCTATGTGCAATTTTAAAAATTGACGATCCATCTTACTCGTGTAATTTTTTCTCGAAAATGTCACTACTTAACCTCACACCATTCGCTCTATCGTGTTACAAGGCAACACCACTTGTAAATCGTATCAAGAACGCTAAATTGGTTTTGCTTCATTCCACTTGCACGATAAACTCAACATTCTACTACACGGAACCAGTCTGGCTGGCGGTGAGGGCTGCGCAGTGGCTCGAGGCTTTCAGAATAGCTTCCTGACCTCGGACCGTTTTCGGGATACATTGGGCACACATGGGCCCGCGGGCTCCCGCTGGGGCAGCGGGGCTCAAAATTCGATTTGGGTCACATCTGCGGCGGCGGCCAGACGACCTTCACCTTTAAATTACATACGCCAAAGAGGTATACTGTAATGGGCCGATACGCTGTTGCACCGATCTGCAATAAAATTCCCAATTTGGCCACATGAGAACAACATGCAGCTTAGAAACATATCACTGCCCTCGGCGGCGGATTCCTCCATACGGCCTTCTAATGTGATTATCTTCGATAAGCGCGGCTGGCTTCAGCTCATCACGACACCAGTACCGTAAGCGTGACGGGAGCATAAGCCCTGATAGGCAGCCCGCCCGTCCTGGTCGCCAGCTCGTCGGCGCCGACGAACAGACCATCGCTCCCGACAACAAGACCGTCGGTGGCGGCGACCGGAACACCGGTGCCTGTAGCCAGGATGTCGATCCTGGTAACCAGCATATCGGGCTTGGTAACCAAACTGTGGAGCCGGTAACCAGCACGTCGGTCCTGGTAACTAGACCATCAGTTCCAGCTAGTCATCGGGCCGGACGACCGCTCTGCCATTCGTGATCAACCAGCCACCCCCGGGTCTGCAGCAGGGCTGCCCCCGTGACCAGCCATCCTCGCCTACTCCCGGGGTCTGCAGCAGGGCCGCGCCCGTGACCCGGCCGCGCGCCCCACGTCCCGACCGTCGCAGTTAGGGAGCCTGGCCGGCTTGACCCTCGACTCCTGGCGCCACGCTGCAGATCATCGCGTGATTCGACACTTGCCGAGTCGATGACGCGTGCAGTGAGGCGGCGCGTCGCGAATCAGCGCCTGGCCGGTTTCGCGCCAGCGGACCTCATTACCCCGGCGGGCCGGACTACCGACCCGTGCCTGCCACGTCCCGACCGGCCGAGCTGGCCGGCCTGCTCGGGGTGGGCTGACCTCTTTCGAGCGGGCCGCGCCGGGTCGAGCCGGCTGGGACGCGAGCGCGCGCGGGTCCCGGAGGTGTAACTGGCACGCGGCCCAGGGCCGGCCGCCGACGGGCGAAAGTGATGCGGGCAGCGATCAATGGAGGCTCGCCGGGCCAGTCCCTGCCCATCACGGCCAGCGCCGCCCAATGTCACGGCGTCGAGGCGCGCTGCCGGCCCTGGCGAGGCGCCGTGGCTTCAGTGGGCTTGTGCACTCATACGGGTGCTTGGCGTGCGCGACGAACGTGCCATCGTGTGACGGACTTTTTTGTTGTTCGCGTAATTGTGCTTGAATTCAGTCATGTGTCATCTTACAGCCGGTACGCTTATACCACAGCATAGCTTCATTACTGGTCCCCTTTAACCGCCATCATGTCTACACGTCATTTACTTCCCTCTTCAAAAGCGCGAGTGGGCTGATCCATTTAGGCTGCTAATAAGCCTTTATCTTTCATCTGCTAAAAACGGTTAGCAACTTGCATCAAATAAGCACACTTAAATAAAGATCTCAAGCATGAACAAATATCTCAATTGGCATCAAAGCGTAGAGGAATCCAGTGTTATAAAAAGAAGTGTTAATCAGAAGGGGGATGTGGTTGCCAATTACAATATATCATTGATGCGATAACTAGAAAAGATGAACACCAAGCGTTGTCTTTTTAAACAGCTGATCAAAAACCGCTTTCATGCTATTTAACTTTTGGGAAACGAAAGAACTTGGATACCAAAGGTCAAAATGTCAACCCCTGCTGCATTGACATGCCTACCACTAAACGCTTGGTGCTACCCTCCCAAAAGCCTCACGCTAGAATCAAAAGTGGTGTAGAAAAAGCTGCACAAGCAGAAAACGCATGTCAAACGAGATGTTAGGAACAGGTGGTATGTATCAGTGGATCTACGACGTCACACAAAAAATGGTTTGCGGTGGGTCAGATCACTCGCAGTCCCACGAAATATCCCCCAGCCTGGGTTAGCCAGCCCTTTGTCTGGCTGCGCGGCTGCCGGCAGCTCACTGTGAGAGAGGCCCCGTCTCGCCAATGTGTCTGCTTCAAACAGGCGACGGCGCGCGGAGACCGTTGACACACCGGCCAGCGTGGGCGCTCCCCACAGATCGGTGGAGCGACACAGCCTCGTCCGCCCCCGCCGCTGAGTCACGGCTCATACCACTGCTCGTCATCGGGCTGTGGACTGCAGGGCAGCGAACTGGTCAGGAATACTTGGAAACTTGGCGGTGACATTAGACAGAACTGCTTCCTTTAACTATGTGACAGTTCTCGCATAAGGCATTCATATGTCGTGTAATACTCCCACCCACTGCATGAAATGAAAACAAAAATGTGAATGTATCGGTGTTCGTAGTTGACGCAAAATGTAGCCTGTGTTCGACCAAGGCTAACAGGGACTGCACATTTACCAAATTATCCATGAATGGGAACAGATGACTTAAGAACTATAAGCCACGCTCATAGCCAGCCACAAATCAGTTTTGGAACACTGAGCGAACCAAGCAACGCCCGGGGTCGGCCCGACAGCTGGTGCTGGCCAGCCCCGGTGACCGGCCGGACGGTCAGACCAGCCCGGGGTCGGCCCGACAGCTGGTGCTGGCCAGCCCCGGTGACCGGCCGGACGGTCAGACCAGCCCGGGGTCGGCCCGACAGCTGGTGCTGGCCAGCCCCGGTGACCGGCCGGGCGGTCAGACCAGCCCGGGGTCCGCCCGACAGCTGGTGCTGGCCAGCCCCGGTGACCGGCCGGGCGGTCAGACCAGCCCGGGGTCCGCCCGACAGTCCATGTCGTCTGGCCGGCCAGCCCCGGTGACCGGCCAGACGACACCCGGCACCGCGCCGCTCGCCGCGCCGGCAGGGGTCCTCTGTGGCCTGGGGACGGCTGGTCACCTAGTGACTGACGGCAGCGGTCGTGCGCACGGACGACGTCCGGGGAGGACTGAGGGCGACACCTGGTCACCTGTTGACCGGCGACAGCGGTCACACGCGCGGACGACATCCGGGAGGACTGAGGGCGACACTTGGTCACCTAGTGACTGACGGCAGCGGTCGTGCGCACGGACGACGTCCGGGGAGGACTGAGGGCGACACCTGGTCACCTGTTGACCGGCGACAGCGGTCACACGCGCGGACGACATCCGGGGAGGACTGAGGGCGACACTTGGTCACCTAGTGACTGACGGCAGCGGTCGTGCGCACGGACGACGTCCGGGGAGGACTGAGGGCGACACCTGGTCACCTGTTGACCGGCGACAGCGGTCACACGCGCGGACGACATCCGGGGAGGACTGAGGGCGACACCTGGTCACCTGTTGACCGGCGACAGCGGTCACACGCGCGGACGACATCCGGGGAGGACTGAGGGCGACACTTGGTCACCTGGTGACTGACGGCAGCGGTCGTGCGCACGGACGACGTCCGGGGAGGACTGAGGGCGACACCTGGTCACCTGTTGACCGGCGACAGCGGTCACACGCGCGGACGATGTCCAGGAGGACTGAGAGCGACACCTGGGACGGCAGCGGTCGCACGCACCGACGGCGTTCAGGACTAGGAGCGCCACCTGGGACGGTGACAGTCGCGCTGCGCTGGGGGCCTCGGATGCTTTAAAACGTGTGCATAAAGCAACACCTGAGGTCTGTCCCAGTAAGCAATCGGGGCAACATTTGTTCTGGAATGTTGTTTGTGATTTCCAGGGTGAAAAGAAGCGTGCCACTTCGTCGTGGTTGAAGGTTTGCATGCTCTCTAGTTGCATTTGGTCACGCGTTTGAACTAATTCGTCGGCTGCATCCTGCCATGCGCTGTTGTCTGCTTCTACGTGACTTGTTGCGTACTTGGCGCACACTACGTGGGGCGTTGGCCTGTCGTTTCGCAAGTAAACCGCCGGCTCACGGTGGCTCCCGCCGCACAGCAGCGAGAGTGCCGGGCGTCCCGCCTGGGCGTCAGTGGCGGCCGGTTGACGTGCTCGCGCGACATGGGGTGGTCGCTGGGCGCGGGTGCCCGGCCGGGGTCCAGCGCCCGTTCGTGTCGGGGATATCGACCCGGGCGCCGAACGGACCGCGGTCGTAACGAGGCGCCAAGGCCGGCCGCGCCGCGCGCCCCAATCCGCCCATCTGGCCCAGTTGCGCCGCTTTTCGCTCGGCACCGGGAAGACGGCGCTGAGCTTGTGCCATGCCCAAATTGAGCCGCTGGCGGTGGCCGGAACCGGGCGCTTGTAACCAGGCGCCGCCGGGCCGCCGCGCCGCCCGGTCCCACGCGCCGCCGGCACGCGCGGCGGTTGGCGCCAGCGGCGGATTTGTCGGACCCGTGCTGAAGTGTGAGCGGGCTGTCCAGACGTGCGCGCAGGCTTTCCGGACGTGCACGTGGGCTCCCCGGATGTGTGCACAGGCTTACCGCACGTGCGCGCGCCAAGACTGCACGAACTGACGCGGAAGGAACTGATGCGGGCGCATTTGACGCGGAAGGATGTTGCACCGATGTTAGGGACTTTGGCCGACCTTAGAGCCATTCTCATGGATGCAGTTGAAGGTGCATTTATTTGATAGCGTTATTGAGTCAAAATGACAAGGCGTGTTCATGTTCCCAGCTGTATTTGACCTTAAGGTTTGACCATGAGGAGGTACCGCTAATTAAGGACATGGTCGGTCGGAGATCTGTTGTCGCAAATACTAACCATAATCCTGATAACAAGACCACTAGAATAGTTCCGATCATTTCATTCCACTTCATCCTCTAAGCGAATTAGCGCAGGGAGGAGATTGCAGAGCTTTAGCTGCCAACAAGCACTGATCGAATTCGGGCTGATAACTGGCGTCTGGTATTGCCTACCGTTGTGGTTGCCACTGATCTCGCTTACAGCTATCTCACCACGGTCGGGACATGCCAAAACAACGAGATTTACCTGACGGTAAGAAGTGGGCCAGTACTGCAGCCAGCCTCGCCTAATCAAAAATCTGATCCGAAAAGTGTGTCCCTGTGGGTTGCACGAAGGCTCGCGGTCGCCAGGACGCCGCTCGGACAACAGCTCGGGCGTGGCCGCGGCTCAGCCAGCGACTGACCGTGCCGGGACGACATCCACGTCAAGGCGCTCTGTCAACCCGCCGCATCGGTCTTGCGTGAGTGAGATGAGGGATGGGGTAGAGCAAGCTCTGGGCCTTCTATGCGATGACAAATTCAGAAAAAAGGGTAGACCAGGGGTGTGTCCTCGCAAACTTAGGTGGGGGGCTGAGCTGTGAAAGGCGGCTAAACTGATCGCCATTGTACGCCAGAGTACGAGCTTCTCTCCGGATTTGGCACACTTTCTTTACAAAGTTGGAGGGAGCTAAACCTCCCCAACTGAAAAGGAAACTACATCCCTGGAGTAGACAGTGATACTTGGGATGCCTGTTAGCCTCGGGTGTGTCCACTTCAATAGGAGGATGTTTCTCCGAGTCATCCAAGACTGTGCTATCACATGCCGAGCAATAAATCGACTGCGTGGCGGGACTCACTGCGGGCTTTCAAACGCCGCCGACGAAGCTTGTTCGCCGCGCAATGGTACTAAAAGCGCAGATGGAGCGCGACCAGCGCGCCATCTATGTACACTTCTAGAAAGCACTCATCCGCTGCGGCGCCCCCAGGTCTGGACACCGAGCGTTATCATCGACATTAGTTCGCTCGGGCTCCCTGGACCGCCTCCAGCCCATACCTGAGCCCTGAGTATTTGGGTCAGACGAACGTGCACTAATTGAGCAGTAAACGTAGCCTAGTCATCCTAGGTGCCAGTGAGTGCACAGCCTTTCAGGAAATTGCCAAGGAGTGGGTACGGGAAAGACGTCATGCCGCGCTCGCCTGGGGCTAGATGCATCTGAATGGCATGACTTTGGGAATGGATCATGACAGGAACCTTAAAGTGAGGGGTGATCCGTTGTCACGATATGAGCACACATTTTATCGTTAACTTTCTGGACAGGTACTGAGGCGCACTGGGGAGTATTTTTCAAACGCTTTCCAAACGAGCATTCACAATCGTCGCAACTAAGCCTGTCATGCAGCAACGAGAGTTTGCGCGATTGAGATGTTCATGACGTCGGTTCGTATGCCGATATTAAGTTACAGTTCCAAACCATCACCAGAATGCATGATTTTTGGCTACATCACTTCAGCACAGCTCTCCGACACACAGGAAACCCGCGGCGAGTTTTCGCTTGTCACGCACCGTCTCCATTTTCGGGACGATTTTGATTGCTGTCCATTCCCGTCTCTCGACAGAATCTCTTCAGACTGTGCTCAGCGTGCTCAACGTCGTGTTGGTGATGTCGAAGAAAATGACGACCGATTGACGACTGGAGGGGTGTCTACGGTGAGTAATTTTAGCCTGGGGCAGCCCACAAATCACGTCGCTACCTTGAGGATGAGAGGAGGCTGGGCCGTGACTGGCACCACATTTATTGTTGATTAAGCCTTGAAACTATGTGTGGTAAGGACGGTTAGTCTAAAAAAAACGTGGTTTATAGTTCATGGATGTCATGATTTACCTCACCCTTAAGAAGATATAATCCCCCTTTGTTAAGCTATTTTGATCCATTTCATCACGCTCTTTTGACTGGACTGAATCTCAAAAGCAGGTAAACGGGGCATTCGCGCTTGACCCGCATATTTCATCAGGTCAGTTCTCCTGCACACCATGTTAGAGCACCCACGGGTTTTGTGGAAATGACATTTGGGATCGACGAGAAGAAATAAGAAGTTTCTGAAAGAAGTTGGACCAGCCCATTGCAGGCACGATAACTTACCTATGTCAAGCGCATATGTTTCTGTAAGAATTAATATGCACTCACGAGCACATCTAGCGCGGTCGCATTCGTGCGTCTATATTGGTTTCAAAAAGTCGCAAAAACGCCACAAAAACTCTGTTCATGGCGGCGAAGATATTGAGATATTGAAGCATTCAGCTGCTAGGCGTGAGTCACGAAAAAAACGATTTCTTAGCTTGGGTCAGACACGGCCGTTCTTACACACATCAAGTTTTGCCTTTTGGATGGCAGACATCCTTTAACAAAGTGGGTAATAGCAGCAAATGAGGCCCACTGTCGCAGCTATGGCTGGTCTCGACGGCCGGTGTGCGCATTTTCGGACAGGACGCAACGTGGCTTAGCCGTATCTGTCTTATTATTTTCATTATCATTACATATACACAACACATATGCATCAATTGATTTATGTATATATATATATATATATATATATATATATATATATATATATATATATATATATATTCATATTTCTGTATAGTTATTTAGCATATTCTATGCATGCATTCATTACATTTATCCATATGATATGATATGAGATGTATATATACATACATATATATATATATATATATATATATATATATATATATATATATATATGTATATATATATATATACGTGTAGATATACATATATATGTTGACATAATATCATCGTTTTCAAATGTCCAGCTTGGCATATGCAGCCGACAAGCTGTGGGCTACCTATGGAGCGACATTATTCCAACCGCCGCCGATGACTCGTCGCCGGGCGATGCTGTTTGTCCTTCGTGACCGGCAGTGCTGGCTCGTCATCCTAACCAGGGCGTGCTCTGTGACCTGGACAATTCAGTATCTGCGCCACATCCGTTTCCGTGATGCGGAACTGCACGTCCTGTTGGGGGCGTGGTGTGCGCCATTCAAACGTCCCGCGAGGTGCACGACAGGGGC
Source organism: Pollicipes pollicipes (assembly GCF_011947565.3). Lineage (NCBI taxonomy): Eukaryota > Metazoa > Arthropoda > Thecostraca > Pollicipedomorpha > Pollicipedidae > Pollicipes > Pollicipes pollicipes. Next base: position 417,156 of record NW_023596737.1, on the reverse strand, counting down.
GGGACCTCTATGGGGCATACACGCGGGGTGAATTCACATCCCGCAAAGCGTCGACGAGTGAAGCAGCGCAGCACAGCGTGTCTGGCTACCTTTTTATGCGCCGTGACGCCAGAGGAACGGTGTGCACTGGTGAAAACGCTAACAAACACGGTGCGTATGCATTTACCTCGAACCTTTTAAGCTTGGCTTCATTGGGCCAAAGCACTTTCGGCCCGTGCGGACCATTCTGTGATGCATGGTGGTATGGCGATGGGGGAGTGAGAGAGCTGTCAGTCGGGTAACAGCGCAGTCAGTCAGCCATAGCCGAAGTCCCTTGGGTCACCCTACAGAAAACACCGCCTTAATGCGAGCGAGGCCGCGAGGGTGCTCAGGCGGTGCTCGGGAGCTCAGCTGGGAAGCTCTAGAGCGTACTCTGCGCTGCTTAGGTCCACAGCAAACAGCAAATGATTGTTTGGCTAGACGCAGTGACGTAGCCAAGCGAGGAGGCTTTGGAGGCCATGCCCTTGTCCCTGGAGGTGGCGGGGCCCCATGGGCCCAAAAACTGGGCCGACAGGGCATCAAAATAAAATATCAAGCCTAAATAGACCTCAGAGTAAAATTGGGTCACCAAAGTCCGAACGCCCACTATAGCTCCTGGCTCAAAGAGCCCTTTATGGCGCGCTTTGGCTCATTCCTTGATGAAATCCTGGCTACGCCTCTCGCGAGGAGCGTGAGGAGCCAACATTGTGCTGAAAAAATATGAGAGAGTGGATGAGTATTTCAGTCTGGAATCGACTGAGCATACATGTACGCCGAACATGCTCACATAGATTATAAGATGTTTTACTCAGCTTTATTTCTTATTTTCTCCCTTACCACGTGCACGGTACGCTGGTTCGCCTGAGATGAGAAACTGCCCGAGAGACACCCTACTATTTTTGGCACCCTGCCTCACATATGCGGGAAGCCCTTCGTGAGCTCAAAACACGAGTGGCCTCCCAAGTACAGGTAATACACCTCCCTGAAAGTGCACATCAGAAGCCTCCGACACGAGTGGCATCCGCCCGGCCCACATCCATCCACCCCTCCTCTGCACAAATATGGCGGCACACAGTGGGCGCAGCAGCGTGGCTCATGGCACCGCGGAGTGTGAGGGGCCCCGCCAGCCCGCCGCCGCCGCCTCCGACCTCACTGAGCACGACCGCACATACCGGCGGCGATCGACCGCGGCCGATAGCCGCGCAAGGGGCGCCGCCGGCCGCCTTCCGGCGCGGCGCGGTGCCGCTGCCCGGGCCGCTTCCGCGAATGTGACGTCGACTGGGCCGAAGCACGCCGGTCATCTGACGACCTTGCGCCGCGGCGACGCCTGCAGGCGCGTGAACGGTGTCCGAGATCCGCTGACCGCCGGCCGCCGACGGCCCCGCGCCGGCGCGGCGCCGCACCAAGTGCTCGCGTCCCATTTTGGACATTCTGATGGGGTGACACCGCGGCGGCGGCGGGCGGTGTTTGTCATCCGGGACGGCTGTGCTCGAGCTCGGTGGCGCTCTGACGCGAGGGACGCTCGGCTGGTAGGTCAGACTTACAAAAAGAATGTAACGATGGGATCGGGGTCAGGTTCCCGCAGAGGTTGCGTGGCGAAGTGCGCCGCGCAGGCTTTAATAAAAAGGACCTCATATGCCCAGCCCGGGGATGGCTAACGCCTCATATGCCCAGCCCGGGGATGGCTAACGCCTCATATGCCCAGCCCGGGGATGGCTAACGCCTCATATGCCCAGCCCGGGGATGGCTAACGCCTCATATGCCCAGCCCGGGGATGGCCAGTTCATGCGCCATCGTGTCCAATTTGTCCGCTGTCACAGCGAACGACTGACAGAGCGGAGCTTTGGAAGACGGTGACATGCAGGCGCATTAAGCAACAAAGACGGACAGACGAGCCGAGTGCTGGTCATGCCGTGCAAATCCGTCAGACTTCAACGTGGGCTCATTCACGGAAAGCAAGAGAAAGAAAGATTTATTCTGTCCCTGGAAGCGTTTCGCAGGAAAAAGATCACCCCTTTGCTTGGAGTGTTAACGAGCACCTAGTCGGGTAGAGAAAGCTTTTGCTAGCCGTTCTGTTCATCCAGGGTCCAAATCAGTCCATGAGTAAGTATATGATATATATGCATATATATATATATATATATATATATATATATATATATATATATATATATATATATATCTATATATACGTAATTATGTATATTATGTATATATATATATATATATATATATATATATGCATATATATAATATAATTATAATAGTCCAAGGGTCTAATTAGTCCAAATAAGTAGAATGAAATTCAGTTATCTAGCATCAGAAATCTGAGACATCTTTGGCATCTATACCCATCATTTTAAGTCCAGTAAAGCCCAAAGACATCATTTATTTCTGCAGAACAAACAAATAACACTGACATCAGCCCATATCAACGTATTTGAGCAGTAAAATTGTCTCAAACAATGCAGGCAAACCGCGGTAAAAGTTTGGAATGTATGTGTTGCAGCTGCAGAAGATGGCGACACTAACTGAAGTTTTTATGTACCACATTTTTAGCCTTCACAGATCAGTTACCTAGATCGCATTACACATTTGGTAGGGTGGCGTAGCCTGTCAAAGGGTTAAAAACATGCACAGTAAGGCTCTGAGAAGTGCCTGGGTCTTCGTTGCTTTGTTCTCCATCCATGCCCGAAAACCGAGGGATCTCGCGAGGAACGCCGACCAGGCGCACCTCCAACGAAACAGGGATTATGGCAGTCATGAACAATTCCAGGATTTGGGCAATGTGTCTTTGTGTGAATCATGTCATTGGTGTTACTCCGTTGCAAAGTGTCGAGTATGATCTCCGCTGGCATTCCAAGAAACACCAGAAATATCTGGTAATCGCGAATGACTGAACGAACTTTTTACGAGAACAAAGCGACTCCGAACTTCCGGGAAGTGCGGGCGGCAAACACAAAGCTGCAGAAGAGAACCAATCACAGCTGCCGAAGGAAACCGAACCTGACCCAATTGAGCGGAAGCGGCTACCTTTGACCACGAAGTCACGTTGCAGAGCATCAAGGCTGCAAGCGCCCCGTGGTATGACGTGGTCGCGGTGATGGTTTATCAGTCTGGCATTTTGGCTTGGGGCACGACAGGAGGCCAGGAGATTAGACCGAGAAGCAAGGATCGTGGACATAAGGAAGTTATATGAAATCCCTATGCCTTCAGTGCATTAATCAAATGGAAAGTTCCTACACCACTTACACTAGCATATATATATATATATATATATATATATATATATATATATATATATATATATATATAGTATAATTATTTTATCATGTAAATATTTACGGCTTTATGGATGAGAGTGGCATATAGAAGTGATATAAATATTCTGCGTGTGCATTTGTATACAACACTACGTTGGCAGTATTTCGAGATGCCCGTATCGCTTTTCGAAATACTGCAACATCTTTAATAAACTTTGCGCAGTCAATTTTGGGAATCGCCTTTTTGTTCTTCACACGGTACATAATAACTGCCACCGTGGTAAAAAATAATTATACTAGTATGGAACTGCTAACATCATTGGCATGTGGCCGCTGTCACAGTTCAACTGGCTTATAAACAAAAGGAGTGAAGAAGGGCAGAAGCTAGCATCAGGTAGTTTATGTTGCTTAACTTCTGTGTGTGGTCATTTTGCCGCCCCCACCCCTACTGAAATCTCCTAATCAACCGGCCGATATACCATCCAAGGTCTGAAACCGGCCGCCGAGCGAGAGGAGCACACTTGTAACGTATTAAAGTTCTGACACTTTTATCTATGGCACCCTCAACTGGTGAAGAAGTGAGGCAAGGACACATTTTGTACTGTCGTGTGTTTAGTGAAGCTAAACGATCTGTGAAAAAAGGGACCCACTCCTGCACTTATAATGTATAATATTATAAAAAGCACAAGTTGTATGCGTGTCAGTGGCTCATAAACCATACACAGGGGAAGAATTAACGCTTGTAGTTTATGCATTTTTCAAACATCCGACTTAGCATTCCTAGGAATCACTACGCATACTAAATGAAGTCATAAATCATCATTTTACTAAACAATAAACGGCTTAAATCCTCATTGACAGTCCGGTATGCTTAAAGTATGGTTAAAAGCACAGGTTATTAGTTCGTATTATTTCGGTGCTAACAAAATTATGACGATGACCTGGCTGTTTACACGGGAAAGTTTGCAAGAACACACTGGACAGTCACTTTTGTCTGTGGCGGGAATAGGAATGATCAACGGTAGGCCAATATAATCACCACTCAAGTTCTCAATTCAAAGCCTTTTACGCCAGTGTACACGAATTGCTTACCGAAGTAAAACGGATGACGCCCTTGCTTACGTTTCCTGACTCCCCCTTTAACGTATCGTCAGACAGGTGGAAAGCAATGTGGCAATGATCGACTGATCGTAGTGCCAGGCCCTAGAACTCCGTAAAAACTTGGTGTCAGAATGTTTGCGCCATCCATATTCCTTAGCATCGCCCTGGTTCATCCTGATGTGCCCCTCGGGCATGCTACTACTGTCCATGCGCTTGGTATTTCCTTCAATATGATTGCGTAGCGTCGCCTGTGCAGATGTAATCTTGTTAGCTGTGCCTGTGTATTACCTGCATGCACTTGATTGCTGGAAGTCTTTGGTAACCCCTACCGACAAGATTGCGCTGCTTCCAAAGATCTTAAGTATGGCTTATGAGGAAAAATTAGTGCCGAAACCCCTCCCCATGTTGCTCCGGAATACACCGGGGGCTCAATACGGGCCGAATAAAAATGGGGTTTGCCTTCTTTTTTCTATTCTTTTTGTCACATGGATGCTGTTAACTGTTGATGGGAGCGCAGGTTGTTAACCGTAGAGGTGCTCTCACTCAGCAAACCATTTCAGATCATTTACCTCGTCCAGGTCGCACGATATTATCTCTCATTAGCATTGCCTATGCATGACTGAAGCAGTTCGGCAATAGTTATTCATGCAAAATGTTTGTTTATGCATGAACGGGCGTGGTGCAGAATTTTTGTAACGAGGTGTCCAAACTTTGAAACGGAACCCATAGGTTTACAGGGGTGTCATTTACAGGTTCTCGATTTCGTGGACGGAAACTGGAGGACGTTGACACACCAGACGGCAACGATCAGTCGCATGAATTAATGGGTGGATGGTACTGGTGGTAATGCAATCCGGGGGAAGTTCTTATGTATGTTCACCAAACCAAAGGTCATAATCTTCAGGCAGGCGCGTTCATATCTGATTCATTAGTTATTAGCAGACCTGATGAGCCTGATGTTTTGACGCCATTACAACTGCTATCTCTCCTTCGCTCGGCGAGCCTGCGACTGCGGACTAACGACGGAACACAGCTTTGCAGTTTATTTTTGTGGAAGTTGCAACAGATTTGGCCGATGATGCTGAGCTCCCAGAAGCGGGGCTTTATCATCAGGCTTCATCATCAGGCTTCATCATCAGGTTTCTCATTTTATTCAGCCGATCCTGCTTTCCTCCAGAAACGGGACCGGCACGGTGTATGCTCCTAACATGCGGGAGCCATATAGGTTAATCGTTAGCAATCATTTTTGCGTGTCCTAGGTGAAAATGAAAGATGACAGATGGAGCGAAACCGTCTAATGCTTGGAGATTTAGACTCCGATCGTGAAAAGTCCGAGGAGTTGCTGACCCCTTCTGTGCCTTCCCGTCCATGCATAAACCTGGTCACTGTCAGAGCCGCTCCTTCCCGGGGGTATCTGACCACAGCCGCACAATGGAAGGAGCTCTCGTCTCCACCCTATGGATAGCGTGACTTGAGAAACCCCATTTCGGCAGCGTAGTGCTGTTAATAGAAGCTTTGCGCCTCACGCAATAGTAATGGCTGGCTATGTGCTGCACACGGAAACCGCAACGAAAGATACGAGCTCTCCGTGAGTTCTCCGCGCCCAACCGGTCTCAGCGTGGAGCGCCTGAGAACGCCGGCGATTGCGGCGAACGTGCGCAGTGTCGCGGCACGGGCGTCGCAACACTGCCACCGCATGGGCGCTGGAAGGGGTGTCGCACCGCGCCGGTTCACACACCGAGCGCAGGTCTTGCCGCACTACTCCTAAGCACCGCATCCGTACCCCCGTACACCAGTGGAAGGGGGGGGGGGGGTAGCCAGGGTTACCCACTGGCGTGCTTTGCGAATGCAGGATTCACTGAATGAACTGCCGGCCGAGGTTCATATGGGTGGTACTGCTGCATTGCGTGGCTTGCTCGGGAAATTGGAAGGCCAGGCGAATTTAGATTAAGCTTGGAAGTGGATATATATATATATATATATATATATATATATATATATATATATATATATATAGGCCCTGACCAAACCAAGCCAATCATTACAGCATCCGCAAGCTTATTGCTTTCGCATCGCGTGTCCCCATTCAGTACAGATTCAACCGGAAATTAAAACTATTGGCTAGGTACGGCAGTCGATTTACACTGTAAATGTGTGAGCTATTTCAGGCAAGTATGATTTGTGTGGCGACAGCGTTACAGTCTTCAACAGCATATAAGTCCTCAGCAATGCTAACGTGACCTAGTGAGAACTGTTTGGGTTCCGGAGGTACACAGTTTCGCGAGTGAATGGTGGATCCAGAACGCCGCCCTGGGTTGGAGGGGCCACAAAGGCGTGGGGTGCCGAAAGATCCCAAAGTGTCCTGATTTTCAAAAGCTCGTCGGGTTTCACCTCCTTGTATCTTGCTGATTGTTCTGAAACCAATCCCTCTCAGTAAAATTCCAAGTGTTACTCTGTCCTGTTCCAGTTCTAAGTGTCCTCTGTTACTGTCCGGAAATGTGTCGTTTTTGGCCTGAATTTCGCCATCTTGGAGCGGAGGGAAATGACACCGTTTACCCCGCCCCGGAATCCACTCTCGCCACGAGCAACATTCACCAGCCTTTCCATAGTTGTCTCAAATCAGCAACATAGTTACGTTCGTTAAAAAGTTATGTCGCACCGGCATTGGCAAATGCCAACAGTCTGATGAAACGCAGTGGGAATAGAACGACAGACCACTTTCCAGAAGCGAATACTTCTACGGTCCGCGACTTTATTGCAAGTTGAGTCACAGCTATGGATTCATGCCACTATGAACAATTGTGAATCACAATATAATGGATTCATGCAATTGTGAACAACTTATTCGGCGCAGCAACGTTCAGCAGCGCTTAAATAAAGTCAGTTACAAATAGGCGTGTAAATGTATCATGGATAGATCTATCTGTCCGTGGTTTATATATATATGTGTATCTACACATATATATATATAAAAAATATATGTATATACACATATATATGTGTATATACATATATCACGGAGAGAAAGGTAACGGCAGATATTGATACAACAACTTGAACCAATGGCTTCTCAATGCCTTACGTCATCCATAACATGGCACTGCCGGCCTCCCAGTAGCACTCGTGGCTCCTGTGGTTTCCACCACTGGTCGCGTGCCGCGGGAACGAGTCTTGCTGGTACACCCGCGTCTCCACAGCGGTCAAAACACGCGGCAACCCAGCACGACGACGGGGTCGCTAAGACGGCCACCACAGCACTACCAGACGGCGACCAAAGCATGTTGAATCATCATCATCACCTCGGTAAGCTTAACACACCCGTTTAAGCTGTTTATGTAGCGACGCGGCCGCCTGAGCACCAAACAAATTGGTCTGGACGAGCCCCAGCCCCGTGGCATGACTCTGCAGGGCCGGCCGCCGGGCCCGCGGCAGTCACGTTGCGTTGACAGCCGGCCCCCATGACCTGTCACCCGTCGCCCGTCACCCGGTGCCGCACCGTCGACCACCTGCGGCGCCGCTCGCTCCCCCGGCTCGCTGTCGCAACGGCCGGGCGACAGAAGCCGACAGAGGAGCGCGCCCGGCGGCTCCCGCGGACAGGAGCTGCCGGGCGCGCGGCTCCCAGCCCGGCTCCCGCAGTCAGCAGTAAGGAGTGGGGAGTGGGGTGGTTACTAAGGCTGTCCGGACGGTCCGCTGAGAGGCGGGCGGTTACCACGGCCGTCCGGACAGACCACCGGGAGGCGGTGATTACTACGGCTGTCCGGACAGCCCACCGAGATGCGGGTGGTTACTATGGCTGTCTGGACAGTCTACCAAGCGGCGGGAGGTTACTATGGCTGTCCGGACAGCCCACCCACAGGCGGGGCGGTTACCACGGCTGCCTTGCGCGCAGATTAGCATAGCTGGGGTGTGTGCGTGCGACGAGCACCGCGCACAGCAGCGAACGAACGGCGCTTTCCCATGGTCGAATACATTACGGGTCGGGCAGGTGACGGAGAGCGAAACCGTACAGGTCCCGGGTGATGAGAGAAATACCGCTCGCGCAAGGCGCAGTGATCACAATCGTGTGGGGTCTTATGTCGCACACCGCCAGAGGATGACGGCGACCATCTGGGGCGCGCCGTGTCGGTATGCTTCTGATCTGAGTGCGGCGTGTCGGCATGTTTCTGAGGACGATGTTGCCGGACTGGTCCAGCTGGGTCCGGTCGTGGCCCAGGCGTGTCGCTGTCAGTGGCACTGTTCGCCGCAGTCACTGATCCGGCTGATCACGGACGACTGACGGCGCTCAGCCAGCGGAGACCGCGGGTTAGTCCAGGGCTCTGCCAAGTCATTACTGACAGCTCTACATATGAAGCGTTGTCGTGTTTTTGCGCATGATTTCTGACAGAGTTCCGACAGACAGCATGTTCCACCCAGACTGACTAGCAGCAAACCCAGCGTTACGTCCACACAAGTCACCACCGGCCCCACCATCGCTCCGGGCTTGAACAGAGTCTTTTCAACAGAGCTCAGTAGGCGAGACAACTCTGAACACTTTCCAAATTCCAGTAGCTCCCACAAGTCTCACAGGCTCCGAGTCATCATCACGATCTCCTCCGCAGCGACATCGGATGCCCTGAGGGAGCTCAATGCATCACAGGCGCACTCGAGCCGTGCAGGGGGCTAGCGCCAGCTGCGTCACCGTCACCAGGCCTCTCCACCAGCCCTGACCGGCTCCTGCGTGCGTCGAGCCTCGTCGCGAGAAGCGCTCGCCCGATCGCACGCTCTCAGCGGCGCCGACCTGCCTGACGGCACGCCCGCCCGCGTGCAGCCCAGCGGGAAGCGGGCAGGTGCGCTCCGACGTGCCGTCCCCGCCCCGTCCGCACCGCCGTCTGCCGGTGGCGTACCTGAGCACGGCACGCCGCACCCGCGCCCCGCCCGCGCCGGGCCGCCGCGCCGGCTTTGTGCCCGCCCCGCCTCGCCATTGTGGCCATTGTGTCCGGGAGCGAGCCGTGGCACAGATCACCGACAAAACGTAACAAATGACACGAGCGCGCGCGCCGCCCGCCCGCCCGCCCGGCGCGCTCGGCGCAGTGGCCGGCGGCCGCATCCTGGTCTTGTGAGCGAGTGTCAGATGCCGTCGGTGGCGCGTGACAAATCTGGCCGCCTTGGAGGGGCGCCGAGCTCTGGATGGGAGGTGGATGTTGAGTCCGTGGGGCGGTGGCGCGATCGGCACGCCAGGAGAGTCCCCGATCGGTCTGCGAAGGCCGCGCAACACCGTCAAAGTTCAGGGTTGAAATAGTCTTGCGCGGAATCGTGTCAGCATCCGGATGCTTGGGAGCCCCGCGTCGCCACATCAAACGCGCTGGCTTCTCCTTTTTCGAAAAGCTCCCACCACCGACCATTGTTGCTCGTCTTTAGTGGAAGGTTTGCAGTACACGGCATGGTACAGCTTATGACTGATTGGCCGCAGATCATAGAACCATGTAATCACTGGTCTTCAATCATCTGGTGAGCGGGCTTCACACTCCGCGCAAATCGCGGTCTGACAGATTAGTTCCGTGTTATTGTCAACGGTCAATACCAATCGCTGCGTGGAAGGTGCAACCATTTGCTCAAGTAACGGTGGCAGTGTTGTCTTATTTGGTAGCGGAAGGTGGAGAAGTGCGGATCCGAACTGGACTCTAGAGAGCAGACCCAGAATTCGCGGAAAAACGTCGCGATGACCGTTGTGAAGCCGGTATTTTACGGCCTCATGTGGAGAGCTGCGGTCATAAGCCTGAGCTATGCACATTTCACGAAAACTTAAATGAAAGCCGAACGATTTAGCAGAGTGCTGTCAGGAGTCTGTTCCATGTTTGAGGATTCGGCGAAAGGTTTCGGGAGAAGTGAACTGCAAAATGAGTGTTGGCTGAACGTCTGAAATACTAAAACTTGTGTTTCATGATGACAGGCTATCCTACGAAATCGCTTTTAGTACACCGTGTTGGAACTGATGTGCTGCTGCAGTAGGCATCAGCAATGACAAGCTATCCACGCGTTACATCAACTAGACCGTGAACTCGCGCAGATGCTTGGTCTGCTGTTATTAGTACGGTAGACGTTTGCCCTGGTGGATTGCCCGCGTATGTTTGCCGGTCTCCTCTACGCTAAGATGGTTTTAGCTCGAATAAGAAGCGTTTATCCCAGTTAAGATCAAACATGAGACCCACAACTTAAAACTGCATGGATGGGTTTTGCGATGAGACGGCGGAACCCTGTTTGAGCTGATGAGTGTTTTGTTTTTTTGTGACAGAACTTTTGCAAACATGAATGTTCGCGCACCGAGATCTGTTTGATAAAACCAAGAAATCGAATCTGCATATTTGCGGCACAAATACTGGCAAGCCAAGTCTCGCGCAGCCTAAAATAAAACAATTTGCTCAGAAACTTCACATCGCGACTCCATCAATGCGTTATGCGTTGCGTCATGCTGCGGTACGGGCGCAAGGTACAGCCACACAACCAGCAGCAGCCCGGGGCATGCTCTAGTCCGCGCTGTGGTTCATATCCCGTCTGCAGCCGGACGGGACGGGGACCAACTGGTGCCCGTCCTGAGCAGCTCCTTGCTCACGGATGACGGCGGTCGGACAATCAGCGCCGCATCGCCGCGATTAGTGTGATTACTGGCGTGATCACCAGCTATTCTCCACAACACCGTAAGGACACAGCGCATCTGTCGCGTTTGCAGCCGCAGCACCTCCTCCGCGGATCTGGGGCTCTTTGTCATGCTTATCAAGTTGCCACGGCGTCTTAGGTGGGATATGATCAAACTTTTTTTGTAGATAAGGTCTGGTGTTGGCGAGGGTGCTAGGTGTCAGCAAGTATCAAGTCGTGACATCAGAGACTCAGCTGTATGTTGGCTGTGCAGAGATTCAAACCGGTTGTCTCACGATGGCACATTGTGGGTTAGCGGCGGGCTCAAAGGCATGACAGAAACTAGTCATGTGCCTTCCCTGGTCGGGCTTTGTGTACTCTTACTGAGAGCACCAAACTTTCGAATTACTTCCGCTAAGGCTTTGATCTAATGACGATGGGGTCCCGACTGAAGCTGCGTTATGTAATCTACCGCAGTGACGTGGCGTCTCTTGGCTTGATTGAGGTCTCTATAATACATAATTTAGCGGTCGAATCATAGCAAACTCATAGCACAGCTCAAACCTTTGAGTCAGCTGATGAGGACCTACGTAGCATGCCAGGCGCAGAGATAACGTGGGCACAAGCGCAACCTCAGCAGGTTATTTATGTCATTTCATAAAAAGCGAGCAGCCATCCAGCGTGTTAGTGCAAAAGACGAGTGCGAGAAATCGAGATATCAGCAAACGTCATGTGCCGACAACAGTTCGAGGAGCGTGCAGATCTCCGGCGCGATTGGCCACGAGATCCAACGTTTAGCTGGCACTCCAAACGCCGGGAGCGGCAGACGGTCGGGGCCAGCTCGGTCCCCGTTTCCGGCGCGGCCCCAGCCGGCCCCGCCCCGTCCTCCGCCAGACCCGCGCGGGCCGCGACCCCAGCGGCCGGGGCCCGGCGGGGCCGCGCGGTCGCCGGCGCGACGCCTGCAGCCAGCCGCCGGCAGCGGCGCCGTATGGTAGCCGGCGCCCACCGGGCCGGCGGAATGCGGCCGTCCTGAGGAAAACGGCGGCGCGCTGGCCGCCTGCGTCACACGGGCCGTTTTCCTCCGCCGGCGGACCGGCGGGCGGCGGTCCGTCACTGGCGCCGCGCGCCGCCGCCGAGCGGCCGCCGCCGGCGACGCGACGTCGGGCGCCGACAGGTCACGGCCGGACGACGCGCGCCGCCGCCCGCCGGCCCAACGGCACGGAACACTCCGCAGGCCCGCGCGCCACGACAGTCTCGTTACCGTGCCGGCGACTTCCAGATGGCAAATTCCGACAGCTTCAACGTGTTCTGTTCCGTCCCATTAAACAGCGACAGCTTGGCCAATCAAAGCGCCGCGACATGGGACATTCGTTCCACCCCCACAAACCAGCGGTTCCAAACCAGCCGGCCCCGCAAGCGGCATCAGCAGAGACAGCGGTCGCATTTCCGGTGGTCTGGGCAGGCTCAGCGGATGCAGGTCAGGGCTGCGGCGCCAGCTGCTCCCCAGCGGCCGCTCCCCGACAGATGGACGTCGCGTGGATGGTCAGATTCCATCATAAAGACGGCGTCCATCTGCCCGCGAGAGCGTAGCAGCGTAACATTCCGGGCGGCACACGCCTCTGAGGCCGGCAGCAGCGGCGCCCGACGGCCCGCCGCCCGCCGGATGTGAGACCGGCGAGGCGCGCGCGACCGCGGCTGGCGCACGGCCGCCGCTGTTATCGTTACACCGTTCAGGTCCATGGAGTACCCGGACGTCACGCTGCACGTGTTAGACGCGAAGAAGGCTTAATTGCTGGATGCTTTAACGCATGCGGCGTACTAGGCCAATTTCACAACATTCTGCTCCAATTGGTATCTCTTTACGGCTCAAAGAAAGTTTCGCCAGATGTGTAGTTGGTGACGGAGTGTCACCGAACAACTCCGGAGCATCGCGGTTGGCGCAAAGAGCATGAGCACTAAAGTTCTCGACGCAGGCAGCTGCCGAGGTCACTTGCGTTGCAGTCTCCCTCGTCGGTTGCAGCGGGGGCACCGAAACGTGTTTGACGGCAGGTCTCGAACCCATAACCGAATGGTCGTGATTCGCTCTTTCCACCGGCGCGCGATGGCATCCCATTGAAAAGTTCCCTGCGTCGCAAATTAACCGACCTTCAGAAGACATTTTTCCATTCGCGCAGACGCCTCAGCGGCCAAGGCTTCGCTCCCACCTACCCCTCCCTTCTCCGGAAGTCGATGGTATTTCCTCGGACCACTGACCGTGAGCTGGTTAATCTTAGTTATCTGATGCTGGATGTTCTCACGGGCTGCACAGGTGGTGCACGCCCGCTCGGTGCGCTTTCGAATCATATCCGTGCTGGCGCACCCCCGACAGGCGGTGAAAAACAAAGCAACGGATAATGATGCATGTATCTGAGGTCAGACACCGGTCCGTTTCTGCGATGAAGAAATACATAGATGAAGTTGTGAATCAAATAATGAATGAAGTGGTCTCCGAATAAATCAATAGGGTGTGAACTGGCCAATAAAGTAAGTTACGTTTTGATAAGACTTAATAGCCTTATTCCTCTAAGAATAACCAAGGAAGTAGAGTTTGTGTGTATATTTGTACGCATTATGTTTGTCTGTTGTTTCTTTCTCACGTGCATTATTTGCATGTATTTTGTATCCATTGATGTTTCGGCTACACGTCTTTATCAAAGGGAATATCAGTAGCGATGTCCTAAGCACGCGGTGAGCGGACGATATCAGTGGTCTGACATCAATGGACCTGTGATATTCGTTTCGACAAACGCATGTAGCCGTCAACACATCTGTCTTTCCGTGGTCGTGGTTATTTTACGGGGAATTAAGTTATTCATACTGTCTTATCTATATGTACAACGTTCCTCGCAAATGCTATTAACCACTTACGTGAGTTACGTTTCGATACACGTTTTGAGCTCTATGTAAGCGTCAAACAAAAAAAAGTTTTGAACTCTATATAAGCGTCAAAAAAACAGCACTAATTTAGAACAACGCTTTAAGGGTTAAATTACAGCTGACTTAGATATCCGGTATGCTATCCTGACTGGGGAGCACCAAAGCTTAGGTCAGCCGTTGCGTGTGATAAACGCATGTATTTAGTTGAGGTTCGTCTCATTCGAACACTAGAGGCATGTCCTCAACTTGTTTCCGAGTGTTTACGTCGTCCACATGAAATCTGATTTTCGCGGAATTCCTTCCTGAGACAGTTTTGCAAATCACTATCAAAATGCACACTTCTTGCTTGACAATATTAACCATGACTTCATCTTCTGGGCAAAATATTTAATTAGTGCACTCTGACATCATACTACTTCACATGAAGACTAGTGTGAACACTTAATGCCTTGCTTGGATCTAGCCGCTTTATTGATTTAAATTATTCAGCGGGGTCGTGATACACTAAGGATTCCAAGCATGCGATTTAATCACGTGAGCACTTCGGCATCGCTGAACCTCTCAGTCATCTATTCTCTGATTAGCTATGGGCCAGCACACTGGTGCTGCCAGTCTTGGCTGTGGTCGAGTTGCGTTGTTTAGTTTTTGCCGCTCTGAATGCCTTTTTACGCTTGAAATTAATCCAAATGGTTTGTTTACCTTGGGCCCAGGTAAGCTTTCTAGCGTAACGTAAAGTGCTCGTTAGTGCCGTGCTTGTGCTGCATATGGTTTTTGTAACAGTCTCCAAAGATGCTACTCTCCCTTTAATGCCATGTTGATGATGAATTAGCCTGCGGCATGGCGACAGCCAGCACCAGAGAAAACTTCCCAGGTGTCTTTAGTGTTTATAATGGGTTGTTAACTAGCTCCGCGCCTGGCCATTATCAGCGTCACCTGGCTTCTCCCACGCGGCGGCTGACGGAGGACGCATTGTTCGCGGCCGGGTAGCCCGGCTCAGAAGCCAGCTCAGCAGCCAGCTCAGCAGCCAGCTCGCGGCCCGGCTCAGCAGTGCAATATTCGGGCCGAGAGCTGAGAGCCGGCGCAGGACGGGACGGAAGCTGTCGTCGGCCAGCTGACGCGACTTCTCTGGACTACTGTGACGACTGTCAGACAGATTGGCCGCCAGACGGGACGGTCATCGGCGAAGCGGAGGAGCGAGGCCGACCCGCTGCTGCCGCCGGGCCGGAGAAAGCCGGCGCCGGTCGGCCGCACCCGCCGGCGTACGGCGGCCCGGGTCAGACTCAGGTTGGGGTCAGGCTGCGGCCCGGATCAGGCTCTGACTCGGGTCAGGCTCCCGCTCGGGTCAGGCTTCGGCCCGTGTCAGGCTCCCGTTCGGGTTAGGCTCCCGCCCGGGTTAGGCTCCCGCCCGGGTCAGGCTCCGGTTCGGTTCAAGCTTGGGCTCGGGTCAGGCTTCGGCTCGGGTCAGGCTCCGGCCCGGGTCAGGCTCCCGCCCATGTCAGGCTCCGGCCCGGGTCAGGCTCCGGATCGGGTCAAACTTCGGCTCGGGTCAGACTTCTGTCCGGGTCAAGCTCCCGCTCGGGTCAGGTTCCTGCCCGGGTCAGGTTCCTGCCCGGGTGAGGCTCCCGCCCGGGTCAGGCTCCCGCCCGGGTCAGGCTCCGGCTCGGGTCAGGCTCCCGCCTGGGTCAGGCTCCAGCCCGTGTCAGGCTCCGGCTAGGGTCAGGCCGCTCGTCGCCCCCGGCCATTGTTCCATTGTGCACGGCATTGACGAATCAGGCATTGTTCCCGCCGGGGAGGCGAGCGGTCGAAAAACTGATCAACAAGGCCGGCGCGCGGGCGTGCAGCGAGTCAGCTCGCGGTGAGAGCGACTGGTCGCCGGCCGGACGTCAAAACAGATTTGTCTGTGTCGAGCGAATTAGGGGCGCTAATAGGCCGACAGTCGGCATCTCCATCCGTCTCTGGCGGGGCCACGTCAGGACAGGGCGGCTGGGGGGACACAGCGTGCGTGGGCTCCCACGCCGTGGCCCCCGGCCGCTCTCACGCGCTTTATGCGAGAGTCCACTCCACACAGCGAAGGCCATGGGCATAACGCACGGTGCATGCACCGAGCACACGCCGGGATGAGGGAATGCGGGCTGGACAAAGAGCGTGTGAAGTCAAGGACGTGAAATCAGGTTAAGAAAATGCTGTGTCCACGCCGTAATACACGTAGCTCGCTCATATGATTATGTTGTGACGCGAGGTTGATACTACTTCTACCTGGTGCTCGTACTTCGTGACTACGGATTCAACCGACCATCCATAAACTGCCTCCATAAGCTTGCTTAATTCCTCGAATTGCTACTGAACAACATGAAGCACTGAAGGCAACATCACTTTGTCGAATTGGTCGCAACTATAGCGCCCTCTTCACACAGACTATCCTAAATGTGGCAGGGCTTAGGGAAAATGATAGCCGATGGGAAGCATTCCACGTATTTTTCAGCATTGCTTTTGGTTTCTCTGTGATTGCTAGCTGGGGGGAGGGACGCTGTCCAAACAAAATAATAATGAAAACAAAACGGGTCTGGACGGGAATGCATTGAAGAGACAACGCACATTGAACCAGCAGCAACAGTGAAGAACCACCACGTGAAGAGTCCATTATCAGTCAACGCTCAGCACGTTCCAAGCGAGACCATGCCATAGCAGCCAGCTGAAGCCGACGGGTATGCAATAAATCAGAACGTGTTGGCGCAGTACGGGACGCCGGAAATGCCCGCGGTGCATTGTCTAGTGGGGGGCAGTCGCGCGAGCGGGGACAGGACTTACAAAACAGGAATCCCGTGCACTTCTCTGTTATCTGACATCAGGAAGGCCGGAGAGGCACATGTTCGGGCGGCGGCAGCACGCTCCCACACGATGCCGGTCGACGAGGGCAGTAAGTCGTGCAGAAGTCCCCCATCGTTAACCGAATAGATGCGATCGTTACAGGAGTTTCGTGACAGGCGAAGGGAATGTTCCACATTTGTGCGCGATTCCGATCACTTGCATAGTCGGATTGCTTCGAGGGCTTGGTTATGTAGCCTTTTGACAAGGGCATGTCACACATAACCCATTTGCAGAGCTAAGATTATGATCTGCAAGCTGTCGTAAATCTCCTTGAATTTCGCAAAACCTTAGTTTCACATGGACTCGGCATACGCTGTCCGTCACCCACCCCGCAAAACAAGCTCAAGCTTCACAATGAACGAGATATTGGAACTTGATGGCAACGTTATCATTCAAAATTACCCAACTCCCGATAAAAAATGTGTTTCAAAGCTTTTCACAACTATCTAAGACGATGGTGGCCATATGAAGCAATAATTGGCCACCACCGTCATAGATACGTTTTCCTCTTGTACTTAAACGAAACAAGTATAATATACATATATATATATATATATATATATATATATATATATGTATATATATATATATATATATGTGTGTGTGTGTGTGTGTGTGTGTGTGTGTGTGTGTGTGTGTGTGTGTGTGTGTGTGTGTGTGTGCGTGTGTGTATATATGCGAGAGACGTACCCGTAAGCCAGATGAGAAGCAGACAGCACTGCAGACAGGTCTCAGGCGGACGCGCGGTGCAAGAAAGTCGATGGAGAAAAAGCAGGCGACGCAATTGCGATTTTAAGCCATCGTTTCTCATTTCCCAGTCTCAATTTGCACGATGCGCGAACAATTTGCAGAATCACTCAACCAAGTGGTTTAACCCGATTAAGTATAAGTGCAAAAATTCCGTCGGTCATAAACAACGTGGAGGCATCGCAAAAGCAAACGCAGAACTTACCACACCGGTCAGAGATGGAGCGGAAGGGCAGCAAGAGACAGATCTGAGCTGTTCATATTGGACGCACAAAACAAGCTCAGAATACGATGTCACGGTCACACATCGACGAACTCACGATGAACAGTGGCAATGCATCAAAGTCAATGTCCACAATGTCCAAAGCCCAATATTCCAGTCCATAATACTGAGCACTGGGGTCGTAAATTACGGAAAAAGGCGAGAGGCTTGTCTCAGGAGAATAAAATGCTGAAATAATTGACTTGAAAACTATTTTCATTTTGACCCCCCACCCCCACCCACTTCTTGTGATACAATCCACCTGTGGGTTTCACTGTCCTATTTTCGCTAAAGCCACAGAAGTGTGGGGTTTATTGATGCGTTAAGAAGAGCGCTGCACGTGTACCAGAATAGACTGGCGGGAGTAAAGGGTATTCGATCACCGGCGATCTCTTTGAGGGCCAAGAATACTAAGGGGGAATGAGTTTACAACGCGGTGAGATTGGAACTGCAATTACTTGCCGTGCGCTAGTGTAAAGCTTGCCGTTAAGTATGAGACAGCACACACAGCCTGCTGATTGATTGATTGATTGTTGACACAACCTGTTGACTGAAAAATAACGAACAGGCTGGTTTTAATGCTTGTTTACTTTTTCCGTTCGAAGGAAATAAAACTGCCCGTAAAATACGGGCTCGTCCGCCGTGTTCCGTCTGGTGTGCGAGATCGATGTGCACAGTAGCTTGCCACATTGGTTTTCAGTATAAACTTGTAATAAGAGTCCTTACAACAAACGCGTCCATGTTTATAAAAGATGACAGATTGTATTTCTGTCGCGAATTGCCGGAGTCGTTGCATCACCCTTGTGACATGCTGGTGCTGTGCCAGTGTTTTGAAGAGGGGTCCAAAGTTCCTTAACTCCTTGCAATGTGATTTTGAATAATCAACAGCCCGTTTTCGGTGGCCCTAGTCATGCCACTTCATCCCATGGTGATAATATTAGAGCGTGAGGTTAAAGTGACAAAAAAATAAGTGTGTACAAATAAATTATATGGAATCGGTTAAAACCCTAAGGTAAGCACCTTTAAAAGCATGAACACGGTGAGGATTGTTTCAACAAAAGCGCTGTTCTTTGTCTTCAGCGACTCCAACACTGATTCATCCATAGAAAGACTGCGATTGGTTTCAACGAGACAATGAATGGATGCAAGACGCATTCATAGTACAAACTTCGTGGCATCTTTTCCAGATCGGCACCGTGCCAATGGCGTGTGGCGGGGAGCATGAGTGTAAATTGGGCAATCCCGTTTGCAGCAAGCTGATGGTCATCAGGTCTACTAGTCAATAATGGAGAGGGACTCCTCCACTGTATGACAAAAGCACGTTCAGACAATGAGAGAGAGCTTGTCTTCTTTGTACATGCAGGCTAGGGGTGGAGAAGGTCAGCAAAATTGGGAGTGTCAATGCCGACAAGATAGACACTTTTCAAACGACAAAAAAGGTTAAGTGTTAAAATGATGACCACTTAAATAAGCGTTCATGGCATGACCGCTGCCATATCTGCCATATCGCACCCTCGTCTTGTGCTTGCAAAGTGTACAAAGATGACGCCAAATGTCCCTTATAGGGGAATCTGGATCGTCACATCGATCTACATGATATACAAAGATTCGTATCGTATAGAACTGCACTTGTTTCGATGTATTTTCCTCGTTTCATTTTGCCTGTGGCCTCTAGCCAGCTTAGCCGCCCACAAAAATCTGAACTTGCGTCTAAGCGTGTTTTCACTCCGTGCCTGCACAGGGGTTGCAGTGACGGTTCAACCTTCCGAGCCTGCTTTTTGCCTTTATAAGGAATAGTTCATAGTTCACGGTGATGTGAACTTTTACACCAAACAGCAGATAACATCTCAGCCGTCGGTTGTGCAAAGTAGCAAAAGGGGCATGCGACGCTCCTGTAAAGTCTCAGTCATGACAGTCTCCGAGACCTAATGTCAACCCAATCAGAGCTGTTTTGTATCAGGCCGAGGATAAATACGCACTCGTTCGCCATGCGTGGCCGTTTAGCCACGCTTTTAGAAGCTTGGGTTGCGCAATAGGCAACGGGTTCAATTACACATGGACATCTCAAGGCCTGTACGAGCATGCACAGGTCTGGTGTGTGGACACCCGACACACCCAGACAGACCGCAGCTGACAAAAATACATGATCGCCGCAGCATCGTCTTGCAGCGCCCAGAGGTTACGGCTGAACATCCGCCAATTACGAGCCGGTGTCACCACACAGACCACACCGCACCAGTCACCACACAGACCTGTGCGTCCGCTCACACGGCGTGGTGGGCGGCGCGCGCGATCCGGTGCTGTATCGCTGCCGCTGGTCCGCGCAATCGCCATGCGCATCCTTGATTGGCATCCGAAAATGTCCGTGCCAGTTCCCGACCGGTGTCATTGGACGGTCGCTTATTGAGCTCCAGTCGCTAATTATTCGCCGGGTGTACGCCACGACTTCCTCCAAAGGTCGTTACGGGAGGAGGCCTCGGGGCCGCGGCGTGTATGGGTGGCGCAGTCCGCGTCTCGCGCCACTTGGACGGCGGAGGGCGCCGCCCGGGAGCCGCGGCGCAGTCGGCTCCGATCCGACGCAATGACGAAATTTAATTAGACGGTGCGAGTCACAGGCAGAGAACGCTGAACGACGACATCGGGCCTCACAACGTGACAGATTGCGCAAATTAATCGGTATAAAGAATGGTGCAGTAAGCGTTCTGTCCAATAGTACACGGCTGTGTTTAACCTTTGTGGCCTTCTGTGTTTCAAAACGCCAGTCCGGGGTGAAAGAGGCCTGGCTGTACCAATTAGCACTAGGAACACCCATAACGCTATCCGGTGTGGTCGCTGTTGCGCGAGAAGACCAATTAGCTGCGGTTTTGGAGCAAGAGGCGGTCGGGGCGCCCACATAAACTTAATGCCTCACAAACAGACCGCATGCGCCGAGCGAGCGTAATGCCAGGTAAATCATATTAAGTCGGCATGGTCTGGCGCCCGAGATTCAATTTGCAATGCAGAGGCGGTACGTGTCGGGCGGCGGCGGCCTGACTCGTGTTGAAACGCGCCTGAGACGTGCAGCCCGCGCGCTCGGCGATGAGACGCGTCCGCACTGCCGGGCCTGTCGGCGCGCTGACGGCGCTCAGTCACGCGCGCGCCCGTCCGCCCCCTCTCAGACGCGCTAAATATAGCACGGCGACAGCGATTCACGGCGATGCGACTGGCGTGAGCGTGCGAGCGAGCGAGCGTGCGTGCGTGAGGGGGACTCGGAAAAGGTGCTGGAATGTGGATTCTCTCCGTGTCCTAATTGGCGTAATCTTATTGCACGACTGGGAGAAGCTCTGCTGATGACTCCACCAGCTAAGTGGCGTCTAACCTTATGCCCACTGTGTACACACTGTTAGCGGGAGTATGTGCACAAGCGGTCCAGTGACGACGATCTGACATGCTCTGGGACTGCAGCAGAGATGTCGGCAGACGCACTTTTTCGCCCGAAGAGTACAGCGTGTGTAGATCGTGGTGGTGGCTGATTAGCGAACAAGGAACAGCAGGATACCTGTGGCCAGTGCAAACGCAGCCCGACCAACCGAAAATGACGAGAACACCGACCATGCTCCGGTGTGCGCTCGCTCCCTCCGGAGCCGCTGGCGTGTGAGGCTGCGCGCGCGCTGTCCACGCCCTGCAAGACTACGCGCCGGCCTCGCAGGGCGCTGGCACGTCCGCTTCCCCGCGTAGAGCGGACACCGCGAAGATGGAACACGTCCGGCTTACATTGACAAGCGGGAGGCCGGCGTTTCCTCTCGGCAGAACAACACCGCCTTGTTAATCGACCCCAGTGGGACTCCACCGCCTACAACGCCACTTTATAACGGGTCATTGTGCGGCGGCAGGAGCCGGGCCGGCGCCGCGGGCCATCCCTCGGCAGGCAGAAGCCAGAACAGCTCCTGGTGGCACACTTCAGTCGACAGAGGAAGCCTGAAGCCGGTGTTTTAACCATTTACCGGACGGCGAGAGCGGAGATTTTCACTGGCGCGCCGGGGAAGGAATGAGGTGGTTCGCTGTTCGGTCTCAAATTGAAAGCCCACGGGACAAGAAAGCAGAGGGTGTGTGCACCCAAGGAATTCGACAACGCGTACAGTTTCTTTTTGTGTTCATCCAGACACTGAATCTGATGCAGGACGGGCCGCCACGTGCTCATTCCACCATTGAAGTAGAATTATTACGTGGCCCTGATGCCTGTCGTGATGGCCCCACCGCCGTGACGGGCCCAGCCACCGGCCGCCGACAGGGACCCACCCGGCCGTCGTGACGGGCCCAGCCGTCGGCCGCCGACGGGGACCCAACCGGCCGTCGTGACGGGCCCAGCCGCCGGCCG
Organism: Pollicipes pollicipes; assembly: GCF_011947565.3. NCBI lineage: Eukaryota > Metazoa > Arthropoda > Thecostraca > Pollicipedomorpha > Pollicipedidae > Pollicipes > Pollicipes pollicipes. The sequence goes on along the minus strand of NW_023596737.1, from coordinate 395,012 downwards.
CCGACAGGGACCCGCCCAGCCGTCGTGACGGGCCCAGCCGTCGGCCGCCGACAGGGACCCACCCGGCCGCCGCGGCCCCGGCTGGTGGCCAGACCGATTGTCAGCCTGATTGGCCCACGGCCCGGCCCGGCCCCGACCGTAATTCACCGCATTACGCGTAATTGAATGATGCGGCGGCCATGTTTCGGCTGCGTGTCAGAGGTGGTGCCGCCGGCCGTACCGGCACCTTACCGGGTCACCGGCACAGCGGGCCGGCCGGGAGGACCGCTCCGGCCGCCCGGCCGCCGCACCCACAGCCCAGTGGAGGCCGCGCGGCGGCCAAGGTCGGCCAATCAGGCTCATTTCCTGACGACATCGACGACGAGATTGCTTCTGATTTCGACGCTGTTAACGGTTTAATTGAGCGGCGAAAAAAACGCGCCGGCCGTTTCACACGGGGTCGGAAGGTCGTCCACGAGATGACACCCGGTCTCAAATTCGTTGTTTGGAGGCTGTGTGACACGTATGCTGGGGTTCGATCCAGGCAGTACTTCCCACCGCGGTGCAGCTTTCGATGCCGCCCAAATTCATAGTAAAGTATGTTTGAAACCCAGGCTCTGAGCATCGTGATTGTCTACATTTAATTGGTGGTCAACAAGCGCTAGTATTTAGTGAGTGCCTGCACCGATCCAGTACAAGTACCTGTAACTGACAATGAAAACCTCTCCCATGATTATCTAATCATGTGGAACTCAGCTCTCACGTTTGGCTTGTTTATCCGCATAAGGTCGTGCCCCGTTTTTGCGCGGTGCTCATAATTTCTTCACATCGGCACGCCAATGCTGATTGAGTTCGAGTGGGTAGGCACGTGAGGGGAGGGCATCATATCACTTACATGCTTTCCACGCATCACTTTGCGGTAAATGATGGCCTTTCAAGAGAATCATGAGAGCGTTTCTCTCCTTGTTCGTGTGCCAACGGTTTGGCTCCAAGTGTGTCTCCATTTCTCACATGTGCTCGAGTAAAAGGAGCGTTACATTTTTACAGCGACACATGTAATGGCAATAGCGCGAAATGCTCCTGCGTTGCTTAACCCTACCAAGGCAATGCCATGAAATTTGTACGATACAAGACATCTCGTACAAGTACCGTTGGCCCTGGTTTAGAAATCTGTAAAACCTAAAGGAACACACAACGGCATATGGGTTAGATATAAATGAATCAAAGTCTCAGTGTCTTATGTTTGCAACTGCCCGTTTTGTACACCTTTCGGCGAAGCGGGGTGGGTTTCTCCATCGACGAGGATGCAAATGATAACGTACCGCTTGATCTTTGCACACGCCTCAAAGCGTGAAAAACCTGCGCGGATTGCGCCGAAACCAAAGCGGAACACAACTGACACACATTGCCACCCTTGGTCCCCTAGAAAATGGGTTTAAACAACGGACACTCGGTTAAGCAAAGGATGCAGTTAGGATTTGTATGGCCCTTGGCCATAGCACTGCTCCGGCTGTGGATGACTATAGCGGTAGCTATGTACCATGATAGCAACAGGACAGCCGCAATGTCAGGGTGCTGGAATTCGAATTACCGCTTTGATCCATGATTGATGGTCTATCCAACCCGAAAAAACATAACAGAATGCGACATGTCCGCCTGGGTATGTAATCCACATTCAAATGTTTGTCTCTTTGCCACGATTAGAAAGGCAAAAACGGCACGGCCGGTACAGTCCGAGTCGCGTGGCTCAGACTTTCCGCATTTTCAACATGCAGGTTAATGAGAACGAAGTCATAAATCAGTGACTCCTTGACATGGTCATGGTGCATTTGGCACTGCTTCATCTGTACCGACAGTCGTGGATGATGACGCTAGCGCCTCTCACGTCTCCGTCGCCGTGAGACCTGAAGTGTCGACACGATAGTATTCTAACACCGCCAACGTCCTCATAAACAAATTAAAACACGGGCATCCGAGATGCTTTAGCCCTCGCCGAAACAGCCCAGGAGAAACCCATGCCCGTGTGGGTGTCGAAACAGCAGTGCTGCAGAACAGAGGACTATTGATTAAACGGATATCACTGCCGGGCAAAACTATCAAACCAGCGCCCTTCCCATCTTCCGAGCAAAACTGATAAGTTCATGATATTATGCAATGGTGATGGGGAGTTGCGCGCCTCCACTGCTCATCATCACCAGATTGCCACCAGCGGCCATCGGCCAGTGGGCTCACCAGCAGCGGCTCATCACTCGGGGGATTATCGCCAGATGTCAAACCGCGGCACCTCCCGGGCGGAAACTTGTCACCGTTTTCAGCCGGCAAGTGCTCCCAGATGGGGACCGTCGTGGGGACAACAGCCCTCCTTCTGGTGACCTTGTCTCTTTCAGAGCACTCGAAATGCATAGCGCTCTAACGCGCTTAATGCGTTGTCATGGAATACGTTTATCGTATTGCTTCGACCGTAGATCGGTCTCCTCAAATGATTAGGGGCAATGTTGACTAGTGTAGTAAAATATCAGCTACAAGGGGTGGTAAGCACACACTGTGTGCTTACCACCCGTTGTAACCCGTCGTACCCGTGTAAACCCGTTGTAATGTACCGCGTTTTGCATGTCAGTCTGCGGCCCATGATTATCCCTTCGTGTGCGCTTCTACTGTGCGCGATGTACATTTATCGCCTTGCATGGTCAAATCATGACAAATCGGTAAGGCTGCTCATATTGGCTGCAATGATGCAATACAGGAAAGGCGTAGGAAAACGCTTGAAAAATGCGAGTTCATTCCTTTTACGAACACAGTGCCTTGAGTTCATATCAAGTATTGTTATCGGTTGCAGGATAAGGCTATGGATATGCTGATAAGGATTTGCAACACCACAGGCTTGTAATGTGTGTCATGGCCAGGTCTGGCCCTGACATTGGGGCTTAAGCCCTATTGGGGCTTTACGACGCACCCAGCTGCTGAGGCTACATGGCTTCGCCTGCCTCCCACCCTGGCAGGAAGGACGGATACCACGGGGAATCGAACCCCGAACCTCTGGTTTCCCAGACGCGCAGCGGTTAACACAGACGCGTTAACCATCATACTACCGGCACCCTTCCATGTCTTGGTGCCGCGGTATTCTGACATAAAATAAGACAGTCTGGGCTACACTACACATTATGCGGGCACGAAGGCCACCACTCATGACAAAACTTCGGAGGCAAATAATATACTACTCCGTTGATGGTGTGCTCCAAATACTGATCAGCCATTTGACGCACAGCGAACCGAAAATCGATTAGACTTATGACGGGCCGTTTCAGCCTTGGATGAGCTTTGCAAATGCGTTTGAATCCGATCTTCTTTCGTCTCCGGTTTGAGATGAACAGGAAGATCCTGCAACAGCCTCGGGTTCCACTTCACTTCAATGGTCCTCAAAATAGAGTCGAATCTTGCTCACAATCATCGAACCGACTGTGAAACGCAGTTGCAGGCAGGAAGTTCCCGACGATGAGGCACCGTCCAAAACTTGATTCTAAATGGATCCAAAGAACGGACCAAACTCCGCGAACTTCACCTGACCGTACTCGAGAGATTCTCTCGCTCATGTCAGCTGGTTGACATTTGAATGCCGCGCTCGCCGATGACAGCAGAATAATGGAGCCTCGAGCCAGCCGCAAGTGGACGCGCGCCCACAGCTGAAGCGAAGGGGAAGCCATTGAGCGGTCCCGGGTGAAAGCGCTGAACGCCGAACTGCTTCAGTTCTGATGTTGTCACGAGCGCACACACGCCGCGAACTGTGGCGCTTGGGAGTCGCAGCTCGCGCGGTAGAAATCACCTCTGAAATTCATGTTCGCGCATGCAGATGTGGGACGACGTTTTAGAGAGTTTCCCGTGACCGAATGGTTCGTGTTCCCGTCTGACGCGGTGGCGATGACTGGCGCATTTACGAAGGTAGCTTGCTGCTGCTAAAATGTTAAACATTCGTAAATATGCTTAGAAACTTCCCATGGTGCGCTCGACAATGACCTTTGAAGTACTGTTCTAAGCTTCAACAAAACAAAACTCCGTAGGTTAGCCGTTGCGCACGCATAAGCGTGACAAGTCGGCGTGACGCGCTTCTAAGCCACCTCCCCAAAAACCTCATGCACTTCCATGCCGAGGCCTCGCGTTTTGCAGTCGTGAATCACCTGCAGTGTGTGGCGCAGTACTGCCAGTCCCGGATCACCCTTCAAATGTTCCTCGGATTGTAACCGGCGGATGCGCCGCCGGGCTGCGCACTGGTCTGACGCCCGGCCGGTAAGTACGGCTGGCGCCGGCTCATTTCGCTCACTCGCCATCCATTAGTGAGTGGCGCGTGGTCCAGAGGTGGCCGCCTGATGAATGGCCGCGCGGATCAGGCGGCGGCCCACCCCCCGCCAGCTGCCACGCGCCGACCTCGCCGCCCGCCCCGGCCCGGTTAGCGTGCCCGGTCCGGCCGCCGGCGCCGGCGCGCTCGATTAGCCGCGCTCGCGGCCCGTGACCGGCTGGGCGGCACACATTCGACACCGCCGCGCCGTCCGCCCGGCGGCCGGCCGCGACCGGCGCCGAGGTCATGACGTCAGCCGCCGGACGGTCGCCGTCTGTACGCCTCGTCTTAGCTGCATGCTCGTCATTCTGCTCTCTGTCGCCACCTTCTCTGATCATGAGCCTCGTACTTTCTCAGATGTTGTGTTTTCCTTTCTTCACATGGATCTTCCCTGTCCTCACGGAATTTCATTCACTTCAATAGGTGCGCCTTTCCCAAACTCTACACAAACGTTTCAGACGAATTTTTGTGTATGCCTTACATATATGGCTTTTGGTTCGGTGCTTGCTAAGCGTGGTTTATTGGACCCTGGCTCAATAACCCTGGTACACCGATACCAACGAGTCATGGAACAGGGCCTTCTTGAAATATTGTGGTGGGGAAGGGAAAATCCCGACAATATGACCGATCTCAAATAAGGATTCATCTAGCGTACCACTAAATTCCGATTTCTGTTCGGATTCAGGCCATTTTATTCTTGTGTTCAGATGAAAAGCGAAGACAAAGATGTAGCAAATTGGCCGCGTTGTATGACGGGGCTAAAACCCAAGCAGCAAAAGCACGTGCTACATTGAAAATGGTTGTTGTAATGGCGAACCATGCGCAATCACTTTAGCGCATGTACACCAGCACTCTGGTGATCCAAGTTTGGTACACAGTCGCCACTCATTTCATCACATGAAGGGCAAGGTTTTCAGGGCATTATAATATTGTAACGGTCGTTTCTGGCAAAAATGTACATTGTAAAGGTGAGCACAGTTTGACCTGAGCTCATTTTTTCGCATACGTGGCGAGCGGATACAGTTGTCCGCAGACCGAGCTTGGTCACAGCTAGAATAGCTGTGAGCAGGACGATAATTGGTCCGGGGGGGGGGGGGGGCAGAACTTGACCGAGTGCAGGGCATTCTCCCCCCTCCCCTCCACACACACACACAAACCCTCCACATGTTGAAAAATGTTCTGCCTTGCCATGTATCGCCAACACGGCTACCAACATCAGTCTGACTCTCCCATCCTTCGCTCGCAATGCGGGTCATGTAGTGCTGTTTCTTGAACACATACCTACATGTTCCTGGGCGTCTGCCCGGCTCAACGTACTGACAGCTGAGCTGCACGGCCGGCCGTCAGGCTGATTCTTACGGCAGGAAATCGTGTGATTTGTGTCTACTGATCACTTCAGCCGCGCACGAAATCATCCTTTTCGGCCTTAGATGCCTTGATCTTTCTCCCGCCACTGCTCCCGCATGACTTCCTTCGCGCTGGCCTTGCCCAGCACGCATCCTTAACAGCCTGTCGCCCCACAGCCAGGCCAATACACTCGAGCACGCTCCGGTTTACGAAAGAGAACGGTGCGGCACTGTGACGGGTTAATAACCCACGATAATGTTGCCGCGTCCCAAAGTAAACGTAGGAAATGTGACATGTTACGAAAGGGAGCGCGAAGCATTGGTATGGCTGAACAATAACTAGGTTCATCGGTACAACATCCCAAAATAAATTCAGGAAAGAGCGGACTGTGACACTGTTCGCAGTACTCACACCGAAGAACTGGTACTGCGAGCCTCTGTTTATAACCATGGAAAGTGACGAGCGTCTTCACAAGACCGCCCTGTTCCCTGTTCATCCGCGTGCTCCCACCGTTCATCAGCCCCTGCCGAGCCGTTAAGGTCGCTGCCAGACCGCTCGTGTCGCCGGTGACGGGCGCAGCGGCACCACGACAAAACAGAGCGTGCCGGGGCGCGCGGCCTGCGCTGACAATGGAGCACGGCGGCGGCCGGGGGCCGGGCCCGGTGACCCAGGTCACGCGGCAGCCACCGACAGACAAAGGCGAGCGGTGGTCGCCGCACAACACTTTCCTTTTTATCGACGCATTGAGATGAGTCTGGGCGCGCCCGGCGCGGGGCCCTGGCCTAGGGGTCAGCGTCGAGCAGGCCAGAAATTGAGCTGTCATCCGAGCGGCACCGGCCGAGGTCAGGGGTCAAGCGACGGCCGGCGGCGGCCCTGGGGGCCGACGGGCCGGCAGGGGGGCCACGGCCGGCGCTGTCTCGCTCACCACGACCGGCACGACCTGGTGCGGCCGGCACGACCAGCACGCCCGGCAAGGTCTGCAAGGCCAGCCCGACACGACCTGCCAGGTCGGCCTTAAGGACCGGCACGACCAAGCGATTTTGCGCACCCAGAACGCACAGCGGGTCAGGCCGGCGCTGCGAAGTCGGCACAACCCACACAGGCTCGCTGCAGCGCGACAAAAAGGGGCCAGTGTTCAGTATCGGTTCGTCCAAACAGACGGCGTTGTTTGTATACGCGCCGATGTCGCCTCAGGGCTAGTGGCGTAGCCGGTACGCCCGCCTGTCCCTGCACCCAGCTGGCGGTGCCTCAACTGTCTCAACTGTCTCGGTGTTCGGACTGTCTTAACTGTCTGCACAGTCCGAAGCGGGCGAGCGGTCTGAAGCCAGTGGTGTGTCTGAAAACTGCTTCGAGTCGCTGGTGTGTCTGCCTATCTAGGCGCGAAAGAGCGAGTCGTCTCAGTGCGGCGGCGCCTCCGAGCCGTTTGGGGACCGAGATGCGTCTACAGTCACGCCAGCCTTTCGACCAGTTCGACCCACCGCTTAAACCGCTTCGGCCACCTCGCGCACAGACGGCGGCGGGTTCTTTTGGAGAGGCGCAATGATTTACTGCGGCACAAATACGGCGATTATGCCATGAGCGTTTTGGCATGAGCCACGAACTCGTCAGTCGGCCTCGCTTTGGCAAGCAGCAAGCGATCACAGTGGTCGACGCTCGGGCGGAGTGCTCCATCTCCGGCGACGTCTGACTGCATATTCAGCCAGACGTTCCTGACGAATTAATTCCTCGCGCGGCTTCAGTGGGCGGCAACAGGCTACACCGGGCGGCTCTTGAACTGCCAACACGTCTGAAAGTTAAGCTGTTTCGTCTGGTCCATCCGGGCCTGTCTCGACCACGGCGCTGTTTACAAGCGTAATCTTGACAGGCGCAGATCATATATCCGTTCAGGTTTTCACCACCACGGGTCGAATATCCTTGACGGTGGCATGAGACGAGAGTGTTAAATCCCACAGATCAATGTTGATGTGTGGGGCGGAGTTACTTTGACAATGCCAATGCCTTTGACAGCACCTTGTGACGACAAATCACGCTCGTTTGTAACTGCGAAAAAGCGTTATCAAGATTTTTCAACACGATAAGAAGCAAGGTAATACTCCCAGCATAACCCATGCCCGCAAAACATGCATGACAAAGTCCATTGAGACAGCTTGATCATTCGAGCCTGATGAAAAACAGTGTATAGGAATCGTACAACAAAAAGGGTCGTCAAAGATAAAGCAATGCATTAACTAACGAATAAATGATAACAAAGTGTTTCGCTCGTGCGTGGCGTGGATTACTCCAAGCAGCACTGGCGAGAGTTGGCGTTTATTTGCCATCACATTTCAACCAGTAGGCTGCCGTTTAGCGGGGCGCCTTACCGAGAGTCGCCAGGGGTCATGTTCGCGTCGCTTCTCCAGTTGCTAAGGGTGTCAGTTTAGGCTGCGGTCAAACGCGCTACTTATAAATAAATATATATATATATATATATATATATATATATATATATATATATAGTTCATGAAACTCATTCTTGCGGGCAAGACAAAATAAGAGACTTAAATGTCAACAAATGAGGAGCTTTCAGCGCGGATTTGCTCGTTTTGAGACAGTTATATGTTTACAACGAGTAGCTAAACACACACGTCATCAACGATGGAGCACCATTGAGGAAAAACTAGCCTCTTCGTGCCATGATGACTCATGATGCAAAGTTCAGCACCTCATTCAGAATCTGAAAGCATCTGGGAGCAACAATGCCGCCGACTAGACGACAAGAGCGCAGCTGATGATGGCCTTGATGACTGGCAGTTTGCCATGACCTTTCGGGCGCCCCCGGATGACCAAAGGACCCAGTAACGAGCCACGAGGCGAGTACCCGGACCGTACACACCTTGTCGCATACCTGGGCCCGCCAATTCCCAAGTGCAAACATGCCTTTAATCACATGCTGTACACAGGATTTGCCAGTGCAATGTTAAGTGGCGCTTCAAAGCTGCATTTCGGAGTCGGCGGACGAGTCAGTGACGGGTTAGTCAAGGGGCGAGGGCTGACGACGGGTCCCAAGGCGCCCGGCCGGACGATATAGCGGGATTGAATCCAGCTGGGGTGCCTGGCGGGCTGCACCTCCTCTGCCCCCTCCCCGCCCCCGCCCGGGTCACATGCCTGCTGCAGCGTTCGCCCGTCCGGAACTCCATGGGAAGCGAGCCGGACTGACGCCGTGTACCGGGATGACACAGCGCCGCGACACGGCCGACCCGACCGTGAGGAGGTCGCGTGTCCGGGCTCGGTCCGGAGCTTCGGCCGCGGTGGCCGAGCGTCCGTGTTCAGAGCGATTCAGGGGGACAGCAGGGAGTGTGGCTCCAGGTGCAGTGGGCGGCGCCCGCCTCGTCATCCGGGCTAACTCTGCCAAACGGCGGAACTGGAGCACATGCCCACGAGACATGTGTCATGCGCGAGCACAACACTCATTCGTGGTCAGAGCTCCAGATCAGTTCCAGGGAGCTATGGATGACCTTTTGTACACGAGCTCTCGTGTCATGCGTGATTGCTCCGTATCAGGCCAGGCTGGCAGCTCTAACGCTCGTCATCAGATCCCCAGACGTGTAAATGTCTTCTCCGATGCAGCTCACTGTGCGACGCGCCGCTCACTGTAACTGAACCCGATCGCAGCAGACTTCATCGCGCCTTATATCGCGTCGAGACAATGCGGACATCCCGCTCATTGACGCTGCGGCGCAGCAGCTGACCATCTCTGTCGAAATGCGGGCGCTGTGTGATGCGGAACACGGCATATCTGACTGTCGCCCAAGAAGTGCGGCGCGCTCGGCAACGTAGCCGTCTGTGCTCAGCCGTGGCTCTCGTGGAGTCCGCCCTGCTGGGCTTCAGCCGTCGAGGGTCAGCCAGCGCCCATGCTTTGCATAATGGTTTATTAAGCTAATTAGCTCGACGGGAGGAAATTACGCTGGATCTGGCTGCGGATATCGTCGCGCTCCACGCACGCTTCCAGGCGCGGGTGCCGCCTACAAACGAGCCGCCGTGCAGCCCGTGCACCCCGGCATGCTTCAGCACACACACACACCAGACATCCCGGACTCGGTGGCCGCTGCCGCCACCGCGAGCGTTCTCACATCCGGGCCGGCGGAGGGGAGGCCCGGCTCGGCCCGCGGCCCGGCGGCGACCGAGAGCCGCGGCGGCCAAATATACAGATGATGTCACCGCCGGCCGTCGCCTCGCCCGGCCCAGATCTGCGAAGGCGGGGCGGCAGGCGCGCGCCGGCGCCGCCGTACACCATGTGTCGGCGCCAGCCGCGGCGGGGGCTCGAGCCGGCCAGCCAACAGCGCACCCGCTAAATGGGCCGCGCATTTACCAGCTGGTTTCCTGACAGTAAACTCATTAGAGCCCGGTCAGCTCCGCGGCGTTATCGTCTCACCGTTTGGAGGAGTGTAGCACCGTGATGCATGGCTCTTTGTCGGCACAGCGCGGCCGGCTGATAGCCAATTTGGGGCCTGTGTGCGCCTGTCCACCCTTCCACGCCCCGTCCGATAGAGTCATCTGTAGTGTACAAACAGCTGGCCGGCCCGGTGGACCGTTCGACGGCGGACGCGCGCGCCGCCAGCCGGCCCTGATCTATGGAGCCGCTCGCCGGAGCCCGCGGCGGGTCTGTCGGCTCTGGCGGGGGTGGCGCCGCCGGGCTGCGGCTGACCTTCCTCCACCCACTTTGCCGGCGCACGGACGCCATGGCGAGCCCCCGGGTCATGCCGGCCGGACGGTGACCCGCCCCGCGCTGCCGAAAAAGGACGTTTCTGGACAAAATGTGTGTTCAATATAAGGCACGCGGGTGGGTGACCACTTCAATTGTGATGTCAGTTTGGAAGGTGTTCGGTTTGATTCAAATCATTATAGCACTTCGAATGCGCAGGTCGTATTGCATACTCAAGGCTTCGCACGCGCGTCGGTACAGAATGGAAAACTGCTCTTAAACCGCAAGGATGGACGTAGTAGTAAACCATGTTTGAAACCAACTAACCATTAAAGGGTCGTTGGCTTATTTTTTCCCACCGCAAGAGAGATGATTGGCTTTATAGCCATCGCCAGAGTTGGTTGTCGCGTGGAGCGGGTGAAACCTGGTACAGCTGAGAACTGCACCCTCCACTTACCCGGCCGTTACCAAACGCCGCTTCAAATAGTATTTGCTTTGGAAATAAACACAACGATGGCAAACATCGTCCCACAGCATCCTTCAAGTACCTTTGCTAAATCCAGCAGGAAAGTTTATCCTTTTTGCACCATCTTCAGAACACGACGGACATTAAGTCTCAAACTGTTGTTACATTTCATTACCTGCATACCTAGCCACTTGCTTGAAATCGCGCAAGCATAATTGCATATCCCTTCGTCAACGCTGATCGAATGAACATGTGGGAGACAAGACCAAATACTTGTATGCACAACAGTGATTAATTTAATGTCCGGGTCTGGCGGCTTAACATGTATCAAGCTGAAATATTGCTGTCATTTGTATCCGGACGCCTCGACATTATCCACTTCAGTGGCATGATGCAACTGCCTCTAGAACATGGTTTAGGACACACATATTTAACGGGCTAGATGCTTCTCGAGTCCGTAAATACCAACAACGTCAAATGGTTGGCCTATGAGGCCTCCAACATGAGTCTGATCGTAGCTGAACACAACCCGAATAGAATTACAAACGATGAACCTATTTTTTAAATAGCTATGCTGGTGTGGGGTCATTTTACCGTTGTGTGCTTCTAAGAAAATAGCGTTTTAACGCAGGGGTAGCTGACATACTCAAGTTTTAAACGGTTACACATGCAAGCTAAACGGAGACATCTCAGTTAGATGTCTCTCATCTTTTACCTGCTATGTCGACAGTTACCATTTGACGGAGGGGTTCCGTAGACTTAAAACGGCACGCTTGAGGACATTGGCGTGTGTCAGGGTTACTGCTGTCTGGAATGCGCTCTAGGTGGTATAGTTTTCGGTATCCAAAATGTCATATCGATATCTGTCACTGCTTAAACTAGTAAGATGTGACTCTACTAGGGAAACCGGCAAGCAGCAGAACCTGACGGACCAGCATACAGCGTCAGCCGACCAACGCCACTCCCAATCCGTCTGCGATGGGTTGCTGGGCAGGGTCAGAGTCAAACGAAGCCACATCGCCACAAAAACGATCACTTCAAAGGCGCCATCCGCAGAGGTCATGTGTATGGGAGCCAGACCGCGTCTGTTGGTCAGGGCCAGACCGCCTTCACTGAGACTGGCGGGGCCTCGCCAGACTCGTCCGAGCCGCCCGAGCGGCGCTGGCGGGGTGGGCGTGCTGACCTGTGCTGCTGTGCCGGCTGCCGGGCGTCCTCCTCCTCTCGGGTCTCGCGGCGGGCCGGGCCCAGGTCGTGCTCGCTGACCTGCGGCAGCGGCGGCCACGGCTGGCGTCGCCGCCGGCCCGGCAGCGGGCTCCGCGCCACGCTGATGCCTAGGTGCACGCGGCTCGGTGGCGGCGGCGGCTCCATGTCCGACGGCATGTGCTCCAGCAGGTGGACCCGCAGCATCACACGCTCACCATCGCTCCCGCGTCCGGTCGCGCTCTGTCACGGTCGGTCACTGTGTCCGGGACGGTCGCGCGCCCACCTCCGGCAGCGTGCGTCAGCGTGGCCCGCGCGTGGTCCGACCAGGCCCGGGTGGTCGCGCACCTCCACACCCGCCCGGCTATTGGCAACTGGGTGTTCTTCGCGCGGGCTGGTGGCGCGCCGCTCATTCATGCCCCGTGCTGCCACCTGTCGCCGCAGGCTGCAACTAGCTGCGAGCACGCACAGCCAGGGCCGCCGGCGGCGGGAGGTGCGGTACTCCCAGGCGGAACAGACGGTGGGCGGGTGGTTCGTTTTGCACTAGTCCTTGAAATGCAGACCTCTGTGAAGGTCGATGAGATGTCCATGGCGGTTAGCGATTTAGTTCGTCAGTTAAATCGTCGAACACATAAGTAACCACGTCGAAGTTTAATCGCGGGGGTCAGATGTGTGGCGGCGTAGAGACCGTGGGCGACTGTGGGGCTGGGCCCTCCAATATTTGAGTTAGACGTTTATAAGGAATTTATAGCCGAAGCTGTCCTCGTTTCATGCAAGAATAAAACAAAGGTAAAAGGAACGAAAGAAACCTCGCCAGCTACTGAAATATTAAAATTTATTGGCTGCGGGGTGATGCAAAAGTTCATTCAGGGAATATGCTAGGCTGGCTATTCAAACCTAGCGCCCATAACTGATAAACCTCACTTGTGTATGCACACATAGGTGTGCCCACTCTTGTGCGATCATAACTTTAAAAAACTAGAAATGGCATGATTTGACGGAAAGTAGCTTATGCAGTGAGTACGTCGTCCTCCATTTCATAACCGGATGACACATGGCGTCATCCAAAACTACGCCGGGGAATAACATCCTGCGTGCAGTCCGTGCGGGGCTTATGATAGCCGGAGCCCGGACAGCCACCGGTTAAGCCCTTGCGCGGGCCAACGGCCGCTGTCCCATCAGAGCGTGCATCTAGTGTGGGGCTTATGATGGCCGCAGCCCGGACAGCCACCGATTAAGCCCATGCGCAGGCCAGCGCCGCTGTCCCAGCAGAGCGTGCATCCAGTGCGGGGCTTATGATGGCCACAGCCCGGACAGCCACCGATTAAGCCCTTGCGCAGGCCAACGGCCGCTGTCCCAGCAGAGCGTGCATCCAGTGCGGGGCTTATGATAGCCGCAGCCCGGACAGCCACCGATTAAGCCCTTGCGCAGGCCAACGGCCGCTGTCCCAGCAGACCGCGCCCGACCTCATGGTTCTCACGTGAGGCTGCAGCCAGCCAAGCCCCACTCAACCCATTTGCGTCCTGCAGCACAATAGCGGCAGAGCAGAGACAATAGCGAATTGGGTGATTCTGAAATCGGCTAGGTCACTACAAAGCCCGATCGCTCGAAATCACCGCATTTGGGTATGATATAGGGCCTAGGCTGTTATCATAAGGAAACATTACTGCTATCTTTCGTTGGCCTATTATAGCCGCTTACTGCTTAGTCGTGTACTCGGTGCCCCAGATAATCGTGCGGTTTCATCACAGTTATCCGATATAGACGAGCCTAATTGTCGAAGCTCACTGAATATAACTACCACTTAAAGTAATCGGTCACAGCGTCCTTGTACACGAGCACCGGCTGCAAAGGAGCTCGAGTGCCCATAGACCTTTTGGCATGGGTCGAGCTTACGCTTGTCCAGGCGTTCGCACCGTATCCTTGATTGCCTGGCATCATTAAGCCATCTGGTGTGCAGGTATTCACGCTGCGGACACCGCTCTGTTCGGCGCCGCGCCTCGTTCTGCCGCCGCACCCTTGCCAGTCGCCGTCGGGCCCAGTGCTCCCCGATATGCCAGCGGGGGTGACGCTGCGGCACCAGACATGGACCAGATTTCAACCGTTCGCCGTTTATTTGTCCAGTCGGTTTCCGGGAGGGTAGCTGGCCGTCATACTGGGTCGTTTCTCCTTGGCTGGAGCACAGGATGGCTCTGTATTCGCTGACCCTAGATATCCGGTTGACTCAGCTCTGGCTGGCATCGGTCCTGTTGGAAGACGTCAGCCCTGTATTCCCTGACCCCAGACATCCGGTCGGCTCAGGTCTGTCCGGCTGACATCAGCCCTGATAGACTGAGCTCAGCTCTGTCCGGCTGACATCAGCACTGTCAGACCGACAACAGCTCTGTCAGACCGACCTCAGCTCTGTCCGGCTGACATCAGCTCTATGCAGGTGACATCAGCTCCGTCCGGCTGACATCAGCTCTGTCCAGACCGACGTCAGCTCTGTCTGGCTGGTATCAGTTCTGTCAGATCGACCTCAGCTCTCTCTCTGGCTGACATCATCTTTTCCAGATCGACCTCAGCACTGCCCAGTCAACATCAGTTCTGTCCGGCTGACATCAGCTCTGTCAGACCGTGTCACCTGTGTGCGGCTGAAAATAGCACTGTGGAGCACCAACGTGGTTGGCCCACGCGTGGTCCTGTCTTAGATTATGCGATTTAGTTGACGCTGTTAGCGAGTTTAACGGTTTTGCTGCAATATTTCCGCAGCCGGGTGCACGTTGCAGCTGGTGTTCATCTAGTCACTCGATCAAACGTTTGCACAACAAAGAAGACCCAAAGTGTCTACAGTATGTTCAGATTTATCGCAGATCGTTTATGTTCAGGTACATAATTCTTGATGCCGCACCCGGATGAGCCACTCCGGGTGAGAGGCGAGAGGTGTTACCAAGGTGTGACGAGTCGCGTGCTGTTGTCGGCTGATATCTCGCCCATCAGTGATGGGTTGGGTGTGACAGGAGCGACCGCCACACGCGTGTCATCCCCGGCCGGGGCTGGCACCGAAGGCGGCTCTAACCGGTTAGCGACGGCCAGCTGCCGACAGGACGAGAGCGCGGCCTGGGGCCCCCCCGAGGCCCCGAGGCCCGCGAGCCCGAACTTAAGCCCATGACCTTACGGTGAGCGACGACCCCTCGCCGGCGAGCTCCACACCCGTGACCCGATCGACGCTGACCCCGCGCGCCCCTCGCACTAATTAACGAGCCGGCGGCTTATAATGGCCGCTCGTGATCGTTTCACTTTCCAGCCGCGGTGATTTCGTGTTTGAGGGAACGGAGACCGGGACCCGAGTGAAATATGAAAATAGCTGTCATCATTACGTCAAGGAGGTGGTTGTCTGTCGGCCAGCAGACGGCTGGGTGCCTTACGCATTGTCTCAGTCAGCGCGCGCGCGTGTGTGTGTTTTCTCTCTCGACCATTGATCATGGATAAGGGTCCGATTATAGACCGGCGTCACTTTCGCGGCCATAGTGGTGAATAGGCACGTGTGGGGGAGGGGACGCAGCTTAGTTGGACAGGAAGTGGACCTCACGCCCGGGCGGACAGAGCGTCGGGCGGAGTGATGTTGAGTGGCAGGCTGGAATGGACTGTTTTGCAGGCTGGGCTGGACTGAATGACGGGCTGTGGTGGACTGGGTGGCAGGCTGAGATGGGCTGGGTGGCAGGCTGGAATGGACTGAGTGGCGGGCTGTGCTGGACTGGGTGGCAGGCTGGTATGGACTGGGTTGCAGGCTGGGATGGACTGGTGGCAGGCTGGGATGGGCTGGGTGGCAGGCTGTGTTGGACTGAGTGGAGGGCTGTGCTGGACTGGGTGGCAGGCTGGGCTGGACTGGGTGGCAGGCTGGGATGGACTGGGGGCAGGCTGGAATGGACTGAGTGGCAGGCTGTGCCGGACTGGGTGGCAGGCTGGGCTGGACTGAGTGGCAGGCTGGGATGGACTGGCGGCAGGCTGGGATGAACGGAATGACAGGCTGGGCTGGACTGGGTGGCAGAATGGGGTGGACTGAAAGGCAGTCTGGGATGAACCAGGTGGCAGGCTGAACTGGGCTAGGTGACAGACTGGGGTGGATCGGGTGCCATGTTGCGAGGACCTCTACGTCCGTCACGGGTGGACTGAGTCTCAGAGAGGCATGGCTCGTGTCACACCGCACTGGACGGTGGTCTCGAACAAGCTCCGGCAACGGAAATGACTCGATAGTGGACTTCTCAGAATGATGACCGTCACCAGCCATGCAGCGTCTGCAGCGATCAACAGCTGTCACATTTTTGCAGCCATGCGACTGGCATCACGTTGACCATGCGAGAACCGGACCGTTTCCCCCAAAAGTTCAGCGACGGTTGACGAATGCATCCCAGCTGCGTGCCATGACCTGTGCAAGCCGCCAGACGGGCGGGGCCGCCGCTCGAGACAACGGCGGCTCGGCCGGGGTCGGCTCGTTCCCGCGGGCGGCCGGCCGGGGTGGGGAGGGGAGGGGGGTCACGCCCGCCCGTCACGCGGCCACCCCGGCCGGCCGCGGCGTGAGCTGAGCACGCCCCGCCCCCCGCAGTTGACCTGCGCATTGCAGCACGAGCAGGCCCGCTTGCGAAACCCGCGCGAATCCGGCGCGCGCGCCGGGCGGCGGCCGTGTCCGGGTACGCCGCCGCCGTCCGCGAGCCGGCGGGGGAGCCGGCGCCGACGCGTGCCGCCCGCGGCGGCCGGCGCGGCGCCGGGCGGAGTCGACGCTGCGTGGCCTGGGGTCAGCCGGGGGGCGCCGCCGCTCGACGGGGTCGCGACCTGGCGCCCGGTCGATTAGGAAACGGGCAGCGCCGCCGTGCGCCGGGGCGCTCGTTTGTCCCGATGGGCATCGGTGCTGACGGGCTGACCAGGGCGTGATGCGCGCGGCCCTGATGCAACGGCGTCGGTCGGATGCCGGCCGAGCTTCGCCGCGCGAGATCCGGATCGCGCCGCGCAGCGTGAGCCCCGTCGGCCGACCGATACCGCGCCAGATTTGTATCGTAATGCATTGCTGTTTTCCGTTATCGCTATCATCGTGTTGAAAGAGCGGGATGTGTACAAAGCGTGAGATGTGAACGATAGGCTCTGCATGGCATAAGGTGTGGATTATCGCACACCGTGTGAAATATTCATCGTGCCCCTTGTGCCGCATGGCATGCGGTGGGCTCTGCGTCGCGTGAGACGCAGACGTCAGTGCCCTGCGTGAGATCCCCAGAGGTTAATGCAGCACTTGACATGCGAATGGTGGTATTCTCGTGAGACGTGGAGGACGCTGCACGGCGTGGGCGGTGGATGACTGTGCGCTGCGTGTGACGCGGGCGGTATAGCCTGCGCGAGACGTGAAATCGCTCGTGTGAGACGTGAGGGATGAGATGGCGCCTCACGGCGTGAGACGGCGAAATGTGTGAAATGGAGAAGAGAAAGAAATGCATGCGTAGTTCAGAAGCAAATTTATGAAACTGGAAACATCTTTGGGTTATGTAGGTAAGCTAAGAGGTAAATCCGTAGCGACGGCTTAAATGCATGATATGATATCATCTTCAGTTGGGCTCTCCTTCTTCACACATATTGGAGTGCCTATGAACCAAGACAAGCTCTTATCTCACTTGGTCTAAGACGTGCCTAACGCACCCTGCGGATCGCTATATGATCCTTCATACGTCATCAACCAGCATCAATCCCCTTCCCCAAGCCCTGCCTTTCCTCTGCCGATCTCGAGGAAGGCGAAAGTGAAGCGCTACGGACAGTGCAATTTGCTCTCCAAAGCCAGTCCTGCCGCCCCTGCCGCTGATTTGAGGGAGGGTGAAAGCGCCAGGTCGGCCAGGTCGGCTCGCCGGCCGGGCCAGGGCGGGCCGCCACCGTCCTGGGGACGGCACGAGGTCGGACGCCGCTGCCGGCCGCCGGCCGACACCTCGCACTAATGGGATTTAGATCAGAAATAAATGAGCTCATCGGAGAGCCAAAAGACCAGCCGGGCGAACGCCGGCGCTGGGTGGGGCTGCCTCCAGCGAGCTCAACTCCCACACGCCCTTCTAATGGGGCACCTCGAGACGCTTTGCACATAATCGCGCTGCAGACGGCTAGAAACACGCCTCCCGCGAGTGCTGATCAAATGTTGATACGTTTTGTTTCCGATAGCTTGACGCATCCATGAATGCATAGAATTATCGATGTTTCTGCCCTTGGTTTCGAAGGACGGCATCGGAGCCTAGCTTCAGAACGTCTTGGGCGTTTCGAAGCCCGCCCTAAATCCACCACCTGCATTTAAGTGGGAGTGGCGCTTGATTTGGAGCCGACTCAGGTTAACGTATGTGAAAGTGCCAAGGTCATCTTGAGATGATAGGGAAACCATCCAGGGGCTTGTCATTCCCGGCGGCAGACAAACTACTCAGGTCGTGCGTATATTTTCAGATACTGCGTATTGTCACTCGCTGACGTTCCACTTCCAACAGAAACGCCATCCTTACATTTATAATTTGTAAAGCCCATATCGCGACAAGCTGCTGGCTCAGTGTGGGCACATCTCTAGCGCGTGTGATGGTCCCTTTCGCGGAGGGATTAGCCCGCGGCAAGGATGGGGCCAATGTACAATGTATTCCTCTGAGCACCTCAAGATCGACCTCACTCCCGTGTCACGAGAATGACAGCCGGTAGGCACGCCGCGTTGGCACGAAATGACCCTTCACCCTTTGGTTGGGAAGGGTAATGTGCCCCTTAGTGTTGACCTTTGCCCGGAAAGTGGGAAGAGGTCTCAAGTGTTCAATGGAGAGGATCAAAATGAGATCAAAAATAAAGAAAAGTTCAGCTCACGTTTGCCTGAGAACGTCCATCCTCTTGCAGAATCGACATGTGAAACCAATACATGAAAAGGGTTAAGCCCGCGCGCTCGCAATCTCAGAATCAAGAACAGCTATGGCAGGTGTTGCAGTTTCCATAAAACCAAACGTCGTTGGTTGCTGCGGATGACAACAGGCGGCGGGTGGATGGCGCGAGAACGACCAACGCGAAAGCATGTTTCCAAAAGGCCTTTCAAAATCATTTCGTACCGATTGGACTCGGCATATAACTCATTATCATGTATTTGAGATTGTCCTTTGAATAAATTAACAGATATTCTACTATTGCTTCCAGATCCACCACCAGACTCCAACACCAGTTTGCGTTGTCGTGAACGCTGATCCGTTCCAATTATCAATCTAAAAATCACACTGATGAAATATCCACCTGGACTGCCTTCTAGACGTATAAATGATTGTTTTAAGCATGCGAATGTACTTTTTGAGACACGCCATTATCATTGCCCGTTTGTCAGCCGTCACCTAACCTCAGCCACATGACCGACGCCGAGCGGCCCACGGAGACTGCAATGCCGAGCGTTTGGTTTTTTAGCTCTGAGGCGTGTGAGCGTGCAATGTTCAAAACTATGCTTTTTCGTCCTTTTTCGTCAACCAATCCCAACAGAACGTTTCCACATTAAAGAGTTTCCTCACGAACATGGCTTGGCTGCGTAAATACAAATTTGTGTTCCCGATTCGATCTACTGCCAACGTTTACGGGGTCGTCAATATGTCTGTACAAACCAGAAAAAAAACTGGCAAAGCCACTGTGTGCCGTCGATTATCGGGCTTCCTTTTCCAGTTTGCGAGTTTAGAACAAGTTCACTTAATCGCAGTAAAATGAATAGTGCGGGTGATTTATTCCATGCGGCCATTTAACGCCCACTTGCTTCAGATTATCTATTTTCAAAAAATGAACAGAATTGCATCTGCCGGTATTTTCCCCGGCTTCTTGTTCCAGTTTAAGAAGTACACAATAGCAATAAACTTAGAAAGTCGTGTTGTCTATAAATCAAGTGGGCCAAATCCGGTGACATGCGAATTTCCTTTTTTCTTTTTTGGGAAGGGCTTTCATCAACAGGGAAGGCCAACAAGCCTTTTCGGCCCTGTGTCCCCCTCCTCCCCCCCCCCCCCTCCTTTCCAAGTCCCTAGCTGCGCCCCTGTTTGTATCGATTTCACTCGGCGAGATTAACCACCTGTCAGCCATGTCATGCAATTCACCGCATACTTGATTGCTCTTTCAACACTTCCCTTTGCTCTCGACATCAATATCCCTCCTCCACATCAATATCCGGTCCTCGAACAAGCGAGCCGACTCACAACGATTGCAAAACTGAACAAACATCGTGTGTTATTGGGACGGGGAGTGATGGTACTGGTTTAAGGACACCCGACTCTTGTGTCGTATAACAGCTGTCCCGCCGATATATCATCGCTCACTTGAAGAACGTTGTTGACATTTGCACTCCGCTCAAAAAGCAGATATCCCCCCTTGATTGCCACATGTTTTTCCGTCCCGGGTAGTTATAACCAGACTTGGAGCGGTGCAACTGAAAGCGAGCTGTTTGCCGATGACCTTCAAAACACGAACCAATCAGAGAGCGTTGCTGGGCGCCAGCAGAACAGCTTGTGACAGCACTTCCGAGCGCGAGCAGCTCCGGGGCTCGCCCACGGCCAACAGCTTATAGCCAGTGGAACGAGCTTCAGGTGCCAAGTTTTCACACCGGCTTCGTGTCGGGCTCCTCGGGCGCGATCTGTCGCCGCGGGTCTATCACAAATGACGCCTTCGTAAATCCATCACCGTGAGGGCCATTTCAGCGGATCGCGGCGACGGCTGATCCGTTTTTGTTTGCGTCAGTCGGTCCATGGCCGATTAGCGGTCCCCGAGACACGTGACCGAGTCATTTCGCCGCCCCGATAGCCGGGTAGCGCGATAGCTCGACAGCGTGGCCAAGCAGGACGGGATTAGCCGGGATCGCGCCGTGATAACGACGGTCTTCCAACACGGGCCGCATCAAGGTCATGTGCAGAGGCCGAGCACCTGAGCGGCGACGAGAGCTCGTACTTCGGTAGTAAGGGTGCACACGACGTGAGTTGGTTGTGCACACGACGTGGGTTTTTTAGGTTGTCGACAGAGCGACAGGCGAGAGTCACCGACCAGTCTAGCAGTGACGTGATGAGTTGATGAGGGTATGCGTTTCTCCCGTATGCACTTATCCAGATCGCTCATATAAACCTGGAGTGTGACCCCGGATCTAGTGTTCATCCCAGTACCGCGTCAGAAGATGAACGCCTGACTCGATGTCTGTTTGTGAGCATCTAACACCATAGTGCAAAAACGCAATCAAGATTTATTCACTTACTGATCAACGCATGTTCTTTGTCGAACTAAATGTTCAAACGATCAGCTGTGCGGTTCAGTGACCACCCTAGTACGTTAACACTTCCGTACGAGCAGCGCAATAATGTTAGAGATATGCTGGGTATGGTGACTATCCGCGCACGAATGACGTTAAACGGTGCTTCTGTTTTGCAGTTCTTGGCCACATTACCATCAAAATCCTTTCTATTCATCTACATTCATCATCATTAATTTGCATTCGTTCCTTATCTTATTCAACTGAACAAACATCTTCACGTGCGGCAATATCGCACGAGAGAACTTGGCCCGCAGCAGACAAAAACGCTCCCCCCACGCGACCAGCTTCGCTCCCGACATAAGGTTACCCTGTCACTCGACCGGCGTCCAATAGCACTCGCAGCATCAAGTTAATCGCCAGCACTCAACGCTTTCTCGTCCTCCGAGTTGGTGGCGGCCTGCGTCGACCCGGGCGGAGATATATTCTCTCCGCAATTACGCGGCCGAACCTCGGTCGGATTTCGATCTGGAACTTTTCCTTTCGGCCTTGCGGTGCGATCGTCTGCCGCCGCGGGGGTGCGCCACGAGTGTCGACACGCTATCATTGGCGCTCTCTGGGCGGAGGCTGAGGGGCAAGTTATGCAGAGTGAACATAATGGATGAGATCACGCACGGCTGCAGAAAAATGATTGCGGAGGGTCGGATAGTCCAAGAGCGTCATGTGAGAATCAGCTCGAATGGTGCACTTGGATGGGGAGGGAAGCGTGGGTAAACAAAGTCATCCATCCCGTTAGTCAGCTCCGAGACACATCAGCATCGTTCATCGCTCACTACAGTGACGCGCGCGAGAATAGGTACGCATTATGGTAATTTTCTACGGTCTTAAAACATGCCAGTTTCTATGGTCTTAAAACGCAGTGTTACCACCAGTTAAGTATAAATTAGATGCATAACGTTATATTGTTTGCGTCAGTAGTTGCACTTGTGTGGATTTACGACCTCCGAAGACTTCCGTTCTCACGCATCGTTCGCAGGACTATTTCGGCTTTCTTGCTGAGTGTCAACGTCTCGCCTCTGATCGACTTGTGCGGAGGCTGACGTCTGCTCTGGCGCCAGGCCGCGGCGGCTGGCGTCTGTTCCGGCGCCAGGCCGCGCCAGCTGACGTCTGCTCCGGCGCCAGGCCGCGGCGGCTGACGTTTGCTCCGGCGCCAGGCCGCGGCGGCTGACGTCTGCTCCGGCACCAGGCCGCGGCGGCTGACGTCTGTTCCGGCGCTAGGCCGTGGAGGCTGACGTCTGCTCCGGCCCCAGGCCGCGGCGGCTGACCCCTACTCCAGCGCCAGGCCGCGGCGGCTGACGTCTGCTCCGGCGCCAGGCCGCGGCGGCTGACGTCTGCTCCGGCGCCAGGCCGCGGCGGCTGACGTCTGTTCCGGCGCTAGGCCGTGGCGGCTGACGTCTGCTCCGGCGCCAGGCCGCGGCGGCTGACGTCTGCTCCGGCGCCAGGCCGCGGCGGCTGACGTCTGTTCCGGCGCTAGGCCGTGGCGGCTGACGTCTGCTCCGGCGCCAGGCCGCGGCGGCTGACCCCTACTCCAGCGCCAGGGCGCGGCGGCTGACGTCTGCTCCGGCGCTAGGCCGCGGCGGCTGACCCCTACTCCAGCGCCAGACCGCGGCGGCTGACGTCTGCTCCGGCGCCAGGCCGCGGCGGCTGACGTCTGCTCTATCGCCAGGCCGCGGCGGCTGACGTCTGCTCCGGCGCCAGGCCGCGGCTGACGTCTGCTCTGGTGTCAGGCTTTGACGTCTGCTGCGGCGCCAGGCCGCCGCGACTGAAGTCTGCTCTATCGCCAGGCCGCGGCGGCTGACGTCTGCTCCGGCGCCAGGCCGCGGCTGACGTCTGCTCTGGTGTCAGGCTTTGACGTCTGCTGCGGCGCCAGGCCGCCGCGACTGACCCCTGACCCCGTGTCAGGGCTGGAGGCACACGGCGGCGCGGTGTCGCACCACGCACCTCAGCCCAACGCATCACTTTCGCCGCCGAAGCCATGAATAATACCGCCGGGAAATGTACTCTGATACGCGACGGCGGCGGCGGCGGCGGGCGCGGGGGGCGGAGGGAGGGCGCGGGTTGACCGCCGCCGGCCGCCGGCCAGCTTTAATCGATGGTGGGGCGCGCAGGCCGCCGCCGCCGCCGTCGCCGCTGCCCGATGACGCCCACTCTGTTGTGTAAGGCGCGATTGGACGCCGGCCAGCCGCCGCGGCGCGCTGGCCGCCCGTGACCGATGGCTGCGCGTGCCCTTGACGTTGAGAGATGCCGCTGCGTCGGCACGGCTTGTCCGGGCAGAGCCGCAGATCGCCGCGGCGCCACACACGGTCGATGGACGCCGAAGGAGGGAGCGGGGGGCGAGGGGCTGGCTTGCTGGGGCACCAGCCAGCCTGCTCAGAAACGCAAGTTGGGCCGATCTGCTAATTTGCCACTATGGCCAATCTGCGCCGATGTGCCGAGATATGCGGCGAATGGTTTTGGCGTGACGCGTTCGACCTCAGAAAGCTAATTTCTTTTTCTCTCTGATAGTAGCCGTAAATGGCCGGCGAGTTGGGTAACTTCTGTCACGTTCCATCGATCCCCGCTGGGCAGGTGGCCAATTTATCTGTGTTCATGTCTGGGAATTGAATCAGTTTAGGATCGCCGATTAATGTGAGTGGTATCGGCTGGCCAGTGATAAAGTAGAAGCCAAACTTGGAATGCAGCCATAAAAAGCTACGCGCAAACATGCCAGTATAATAGCATGAAACTATACCCTACTCCTCGACCCGACAAGGCGGTTAGTAACCGTCTTGCCAACCTAACTTGAGTGCCACATTGGCGGCATTTTGGAACGTTCTATATGCCAAAAAAACTCATGTTCCGGTGGCCAGTGTGAGCCCCAGAAACACGGAACAAGTGGGACACATTCCAAGTATTCAGGCCGTCAAATCCCTCTCAAGCACACAACTTAAACATTTCGACTGATGAAGACGTGGCGTAGATTCCTTGCTCCTTATCGACGTGATTGCTATGTTTATGCTCTCTGATGCTTCCTGAATGCCGCACGGCTCGACTTCAGGTTCATCAGACCGCCGTGACCAACTGGTCTTGTTAATGTTTCTTGGCGCAATAGCGTTTTGCGTTGCCTGTCCTGCTATACATCGCACATGATCAGTGGTAAGTGATATAGTTTTTGCATGCGTTATCACGCATACACTGACGATTTCAACCCACATGCTGATTCTAAACCACCTGCTGCACTAAGTACCGTTCTGGGAGTTCCATTTTGCCATAAAATGTTATGTGCTGCTGTGGAAAGGAAATGTGTTTCACGGCCTGCTGCTGAGCAAGGGGACCTCGTCTAGAAACTCAGCAGCTAATCTGGCTTGAAGAAATGAGAAATTGCATTTTGAGCCATTCAGCTACCAACCGCTTGCTACTGCCATCTGAAGTTCATCCATTTCTTCTACAGCTCGAATGGTGACAGACTGCTTGCCAAACCCACATTATCACTTTCGTCTGTCGCAGGCGGGAAAAAGCTCGCTTTCCCGCGGGATTTCAACATTTCGGGAGGTCCCTTCCGGTATTCCGGCCTCTATTGCCAGCACGGCCAGAGCTGCACTCGTAAATATGCAGATCATCGCGTGACGGCCCTGTGAGCGCATACGACTCCACTCTCCACTGAATAGTAAGCAGGCGGCATAGCGAAACAAGCTGTCAGAGAACTAGTAAGCAGCCTCGAGCACTGCAGTCCACGCACATTCATTTAAGCAGAGGAGCTCCCGGCATGTCATATTCATGGAATTTATCTCCTTCCCACGGCACTGGTGTCACTTGGTGTGAGTGTGATGACGTAATTGTGACAAGCCTCTCATGTATGCAGTAGACAGCCGGTGTGAAAAGCGGCTACGACTGGCGACCCAAGAGACCCAATCAAGTCAATTAGGAGTCACGACGTTCAACACAGCACTCGATCAGGCTAATCGATATATTGTTTGTGATTCCAGTAAAACACACGCACAGCCCTCGCATCGTATTTGCGCACAGCGGTCAGCCAGTAACACCCGAGCACGCGACATACTCCAACGTAACAGTTCATTTCACCCAGGACCGCGTGCCATCGCGTGACTAGCGAGCACAGGAGAGCGTTCGTTGTATCAGGCACGTTTTAATCAAGCTGGGCGATGGAGTTTATTTCAGCAATATTGGACACTGCCAAGAGGATGGCCATTACAACACGACTCACATTCCCGTTTGCAATCACCGAACATTCGTGTGCTTCTTGGGCTGTCTGACTAGTTGCCAGCGTTCGGAATGTAACCGAGTAGCAACGTCCGCGACAGATGGCCGCGCACTGCGACCGAATACGCACTCACAATGCGCTCAAGGCTTGCAAGGAACGATCGAATGTGCATTGTGCAGGTCCCGGGCATCTGACAAATTGATGCACACAAACAAAAATGATGACGATGTTTTTCGCATTTTGAAGCAGAAATCGACAACCAGAACTTCATGCTCAATATTAATGATAAATTATCATCGTACAACAATTGTGTAGGACTTGAAAACGATAACGTTGATTTCAGGCGTAGCGGCAATGCAAATATCATTGACGCCATGGCCATGTATTTCTTACAAAACAATCTGCATGCGCCAGTCAGCAGCGGCTGTTCTCGCAACATGCCGGAAAACAAGATGGCGGGCGTTAGCCGCAGCCGTCAAAGGTTTGGTGAGTAGATCTGAACGACAGGGAAAAATATTAACGGTGCAAAGCGCATGCTACAGCATGAAATGTAGGTACGTCCAATCTTTAAGCCTGCCAATCGCGTATCCATGACTGTTGAAAATAGCTTGTATAAGTTAAAAGCAGCGCCGTCATGTCGGATCATCAAATAATTCCCTTTTTGGCAGGAGCTGTGAGAATGTCACCAAAGAATGAATCGACGGCAAAGTCTGGCAGTCCTTGTCGTCTCCCACACCTCTCATGAAAGCGTCTAACGTCATCCCAAAATCCTTCGACTTCGTCTTTGCATGCGGGATCTGACTGAATGGTTTATATAGGTGCAGGTGTGAACCGTAGGCATGCTTACGGCAAACATTAGTACCGCTACCCCAGCAGCCAGCCACACCAACCAACCGCACCTGGACCCCTATGCAGCGGTTATTCCTCGTTAAAGCTAGATATCTGGAGCTATTAATTGCCTATCCGTTCTACGCGCCCAACTGGCGTATCTCTGGACCGCTAACTGGGCGACCCTTGCGGCGGCGGAGTCCGCGGATCGGCCTCTAGCGAGCGACATCGGTCGACGCGGCTCGCCGCCCCGGTCCATCCGTGCTGCCGCCGCCGACTCCGTCCGCCGGCCGGCGCAGGCTGCCGTCTAGCAGAACCCGACTAGGAGGCCGTCCACCATGCCGCAGAGGGAGGCCACCGCGGCGCCGGGCAGCCGGTGACGACGCGGCAGCGGCAGCGGCCCGGCCGCCGGCCGCCATCGCGTCGGGCTGGCCGCCGCCGGCGCCCCCTTCGTCCTCATCTGCGGTCGAACCATGACCGGCGCAGTGTTGCCGGCGATGCTCCGCTGCGGTCAGAGGTCAGAGCTCAGCGGTGGCGACGGCACGCCGTCAACACTCATTCATAATGTTTATTTTGCACGAAAAAGAGTTTTAATTGCATGATATGACATTCTCCTAATGCCTGATGTCTTATGCCAGGCCTAGAACGAAAGCCTGTTATTCCTGTCGTCGCCTCGGTATTGGACGGATGTGGACCGATCCCCATGTTTCAGTTTTCAGAACGGGGCGCTGTGACAGACAAATGGAGCGTGTGGCAGTGGCCTCCTGTGGTGAAGAAACGGCCAGGGGTACTGGAGTTCGCTGAGGATTGGTCATGGGAGGAAGCTGCCTCTCTTGCCCCTTCACAGCGAGATTGTCGGGTCTAGCAGCGAGGCGGACCCTCAAGCGCGGAGACCTTTAGAGAAAAGTGAGGTGGCAAGAGCCCCTGGTGGCAGGTGATAAAGCTAAATTGCAGGTGGCGCTGCACTCGCGCGCACCTGAAACACGACACGCGAAGCTGGCGGACAGGAAACTGGCCAGATAAAACAGCGTGCTAGGTCCACATGTAAACTATTAACAAGCAACTTCCAGGAGAAAATGACCATGGAGTCAGCGATTGCATGACATTGGCACGCAGCTGGGGATATCTTTTCTCTCGGTTTCGCCACCGTACGGGCACGGAACGGAGCCAATATTTGCGCTATCGCATGACAGTGCTGGTTATCAGCAGATTGGTATGGAGGGCAGTGGCAGCTGTTTGTGCTTATCGAGCCAAGCCTGACACCCAACGGGCGTAGCTGGCGGCCTGAGCCAGCAGCAGCCGCGGCTATGTGACATGACGTCACTTTCACTCTCTAGTCCGGCTGCGAAGCCCGGTACACGTTATGTGACGCCATATAACGTCAAGAAGTCTCATGTAAGATCAGAGTCCCCAAATTACTACTGAGTGCACGTGCGCATGACTGAAATCTGGAGAATTTCAACATAATTTTTTACGCAATTAGTTCCACCTGGTGCAAAAGTCTATTCCGGCCGTGGATTGCGTTTTTTTCGTGTTGTTTTTTGTTGTTGTTTCGGAACTGTGCTCGGGTTAAAACTTTACTAGCGAGAGGGAACTCATTTCAAAATATACTTTTAGAAGGCATTTCCGTTGTGGTCTTTCCATTAACTTTGCAATTTACGGAACAGACCTACAGTCCAAACCCTACACTGTCAAATATGAGATACAATAGTAAAATTGAACCAAAAACATAAGGTTGGTAACTTAATACAACGCTCCAGCGGCAAAAGGCCTTGCTTCACGTGGGACGAACCAGACGATGACAGTGATTCATATTATCGACAAAAAGATGCTTTCAGAACCTAACAGGACGCCGTCAGCTATCTCTGAGCTCTGAAACAGCGTCGATTTGACCAATTACCTGTTAATTACTAGTAATCGTATGTAATAGCCAGCGTTGAGTACCTCGGTGAACTGTATGCAGAAAAATATTTTCCCTAAGATTGACCTCGATTTGGCTGCATCGATATACAGACTATAAGGGCTCTAAGTTTACACTTAGCTTACATTTACACGCACACGAATGGGGTAATTTCACCGCCGAACGTTTTTTCGTAATAATTTCCGAACGGCGTGGTGTAGGCGCGCCAAATTTGGCATGTGGTAGATAACTGAGTAGTGAATCTTTTGGTATGCAAAATTAAGGCGTCCATTTGTAAGGTTCGTGACTTACAGCAAGTCAAATTCAGGCCATGGATGCAGCGAAGACGTTTTATGGGGTACCATTTTATGTAATGAAACAGCCGAAAGTTAGATGAAACCAAATAACTCTGAGATAGTTTCTCAGGAAACACAACGATTGGATTAACATATTCCATTGGCCTTGTTGCACGCATTAAGTTCAAATCAAGGTCAAAACCAGTCTGTTTTTTACTCTAGAGTTTCGCTGTGTGGAGTAGCTTCTGGTGCTCATTTTGCATTTATGGATGATAGGAACATTATACGTCTTCCATTGACTTTTTTAAAGATCAGACAGGGCGGTGGCCTTAGCTGGCCCAGGTCAACATTTAGTTTTAAGAACATACCACCTATCGTGATTCTTGGCGTTTATTAAAATGCCCAAATCCGTGCAGTCTTGTATGATTTTGTTCACCATTACGTTCTTAAGGTTACTGACCTTAAATAAACACCAGTGAGCTTTTGCTTATAAAATGCATCCAGGTTCACGGTGGCTGCATGACAAGGTTTGGGGTCACTCTGGACATCAATCTGGAGTTTGACCTTGTGTGACGTAAG
Source organism: Pollicipes pollicipes (assembly GCF_011947565.3). Taxonomy (NCBI): domain Eukaryota; kingdom Metazoa; phylum Arthropoda; class Thecostraca; order Pollicipedomorpha; family Pollicipedidae; genus Pollicipes; species Pollicipes pollicipes. The sequence goes on along the minus strand of NW_023596737.1, from coordinate 365,919 downwards.
ATGACCCAAAAATCATGACCTTGGAACTGAAAATTTTGGCATATGAGAGCTTACGTACAAACCAACACACCCTGTGAACTTGGTGCCTTTAGGTCTCTTAGTTTCCAAGATCTCAGAAGTCAAATTGACCCCCTCCCACTCGAGCGAAGGGAATGCTACCGACCGCCCGGATGCGTATTAAGCTGGTTTGTTTTGGTTTAGCTGATAGGAAAGAGAACCTGCTTTTGCAGCAGTACTTAGTTCGTTCACTTTGCAAGGTTTTGCGCCAAGGAACGGGTTCATGCTGAGGCCATTTTCTGCAATGTTTTAGCGTTCGCCATTACGATAATTTAAAGCATCGAAGATGGTGGTATCCAGTTCTCATATTTAAACCCCAGCATTCATAGCATCCCAAATGCGTCTAAACCGTCCTCATTGCCTGGGTTTGTAGCATTCAAGCGTGCAGCGTCCAATGTCAAAACATCCAATGTTCACAACATCCAGTGATCACGATGTCCAGCTGATAAGTTTTGGTTGACACTGTTCTCCAATTTTTGAACGTCATGAACGCTGGATGTTATGAGCTTTGAAACTGCCATTTTGGATGTTGCGAGCTTGGGTATTGCCATTCTCCCTTGTCCACAGCCATAGGACGATTTGTGCATGCTATGGCCGCTGTATGTAGCGATTTCTTACATTTTGACCGTTTGACGTCATGAACAATAGATGTTTCAATACGCATCCAATGATTTGACAAACCTTGGTGCCCATAGTGTAGGGTGTAGGGTGCCAATAGTTTAAAAGTTAACGCGTCTGCGTTAACGTCTAAAAAACCAGAGCTATGCCGCTTCATGCCGCACGTACACGCTCTTCCTGCCAGGGTGAGAGGCAGGCGACGCCATAAAGCCTGAGCAGCTGAGTGTGTCGTAAAGGCCCAAATGACACGACACAAACCTTGGCACCGCGCTCATTAAGCTCACACGCACGAGGCCCCGCACGCTACTCGTGGACGTGCGCCGTTGTATAGCGCTCGAACGTACGCCGTTGCAGCAATCCGCACGTGTTTGGTGGCGTGCGGCGCAAAGTGAAGTGGCTGTGTAACGGTCTTCGATTGTTTGGACGCAACTGATCGAATTGACAAGGGACTTGTATCTAATTACACCTTCGTACTTTCGCTGACGTAAGTCCACGGCAGGAACAGGACACATCGTCGCAGGAGAGGTCATCGGTGAAGAAGACAAGTCCCGGAGGACCAGGCAACAACAAAACTATCAGAAGATGAAAAAGCGTGATTGGGTGATGAGGAATTAATTGTCAGCCTAGTGCGTGTCGTTTGCAAAGGCCACCAATTCTGCAGGATAATCATGCTGTTTTTTTTTTTGCAGCCCGCATCCGGCTGTCCTGCCATCCACTTACAAATTGTGTGCAGCGAACACAATTTCACAAACGTAAACAAAAATAAACGCATGTTTTGAAAAATTTCAAAGCTTGTATCTACCCATGTATCATCAGGCAGCCTTGATTCTGGCATCTTTTGTATCAAACCGTAGCTTTTAACACGAACTCCGTCAGCACCGTTTACTTTCCAAACGACTTGCATACAACAATTCAGATATAGTCCCCACTAGCGACAGTTCACAGACATCAACACTAAACGTGATTGTTGTGGTCCGCTGAGTATGCCAACCTTTTGTATTGACTCAGCATAGGCAGCATGCAGCTGAGCTGGGCGATACATCTATGCTCAGTCCGGAGTTTGTCGCGGTGTGCTCGGCCGTTCGACACACTCACGCTGCAGCTTCAGCCACCAGCTCCGACCACGTGGTGACTGGCCACCCCGGGGTTTGTGTTTAATTTGTCGGACGTCGGGGCATAGTTCGTTACGGCTTGGATAACAGGGCACTTCCTGGTTTGGGCTTAGAAAGGTGACGATATTTTAGAACGTACGCAAGGTTTGCATTTTTCAGGACTTTGTTGATCGCGTTGTAGTCAGCTATTTTTTTACAGCGTTTACGGCACGTTCACCTACACCACACAGTTACCCTCAAGTCCTGATATGCTCTAGTAGCCGAAGTCTGGCGTGAATGCTGAGAAGACAAAAAAAGCAACAGCAAACCGGTAGATCTATTAGTTAGCGCTTCAGTGCGAGTGGCATGCCGAAAACGCCGGCTCACGTCTGTGCACATACCATAATGCGCTCTTTTGCTTATTTTATTTGGTTTTGTTATTATTTTATTTTGTTTTGTTTATTATTTTGTGGAGCCAATTTTCGCTCCTAGGTTCGTTGAGTAAGGTTTGTGAATCTGAGAATACACTGCGATGTAGCAGGAATACCAAACGTGATCATTGCGCTTACATTCGAATACACTTGGAAGACTGACTCCCAATTTCTAAAGAATTGTCATAAAAAATCAATATGTCAAGGAATGCGCTGCGTACAGACTTGTTGGTTAACACCGGTTCTTGAAGGATGCAATTTAAAATAATCGGATATGCGCGAGAAGCGCAAAACATTCAAGTGACATCAAAATAAAGTAGCGTGCCTGCCAAAACGCGGTCCTTTACGGCCTTTGATACATTTGCAAGTCCGATTTTGGCAAAGGACCAAAAAGCAAATGTCAGGGAAAATGAAAACATGACATAGATGGAGCTCGACTTGTTTGAGAATGAAGAGCAAAACAATAAAGCACAGCAATGCATTAGCATCACCGTGCGCACGACAGACCCCCAGATACCTATGAGTACAGCGCTGTTCACACCACACAGCGGACCCCACTGTCGAAAAACAAGCATCGCAACACAAATATTAACAACGGTAGCACAGATCCCTTACCCCTCCACCCGAGCTTTCGCTCCAGCGCCCTCCCAACCCTCGCCCTACATCCGAAAGTCACAGCTCATTCATTCGGTTGCCTCGATCGCCCCCAGGGCACTCACCTGCCCCCCGACGGCGCCGCCTCGACTGGAAGGGCAGTAGCGCACAGCTGTTCCTGGCCCGCCGCCCGCCACCGAATCGATGCACTGGGCCTTGGGTGCGCCATCCACAAGAGCCAAAATCGCCCGACGGCCGCCTGCGTGACGCCGGAGCGCGACCTTGCTGGATGCTGCACCAGTGTCAGATTTCCCATACTGAGATCGATCGGGCCGAGAGGGCGAGGGTGCGCGGCGAATGTGGGTCATACCGACGCATAAGTGTGCGTGCAGACCGACTCGGTGCGACGCTGGTAGAGGCGGTGCCCCGCTGTTACCGCGCGTGCTGCTGCATAACACATTCTCGGTCAACGATTTCAAGGCCTGTTTCGGAATGCCAAATTCGCAGTATGTCCTTTGGCACCGATTTTACACGCGTAGTTGCCTTTGGGACCAGAGTGCCGTTATTCTTGTAAGGAGGGTACCGGAGAGGGCAAAGACTGCCTGTTATCCGGAATAAAATGACTTGCGACTTTTTCACAAAAGTTATATGCTAGCAGAACATCTAATTTAATTTGAGCATCAGTGGAAACGTGGGCACTCAAAAAGATCCGTGACCTTGGAGACAGTGACGGATGGTAGCACGTGCATTCAATACTTCCTAGTGCCGCACCCATCCTCCGTGCAAGAACTGCATTGCAGCTAGCCACCGACAGAGAGCGTATCGCGGACCGTGTAAAAAATCAGCCGCAGAGAAGTCACAGCTTGGCCTCAAGCCTGCACCTCACTCAGCTTGGCCCCAAGCCCGCACTTCACTCCGCTTGGCCCCAAGCCTGCACTTGACTTCTCTTCCTGTTAAGACTGACTCAGGAGTCAAACCTGTCTTTGTGGAGCCAGGCTGAAATTGATTGGGTTCAACATAATTTTAGTCAGAGTGTAGAGGAATCAACCAAATTATGGTTATTAACTGAACGAGACATGCCAACAACAGGTTACAGGTTACAGATAGCGATAATAGCTTGACAGCTTGCATGCCCACCAGATCGAATGGCGTTGCCATCAGTTGTTAACGAAATAAATACGCAAGCCTTAATAGCATTTGTCTGCATTTGGAAGCTCATATGATAGTTTATCTTTTAGGCCGCTGTCACAGGAACAGACTCCATCAGAATAGAGTCAGGAAGTGGGTCTCTCCCATCGTTCGGGGTGGTCGGGGTAGACTAACGTGACTCCACTGCCCGGAGTCCGAGACAGAATAAGCACCATGCAGCGTGCGCCGAGTGGAAATAGATTCCGCTGAAGCACAATGAACTGCAGACTTACGCAGTTCCTAACTCCGTCCTGCCTGATCTTGTGCGTTTGCTTACTTCGAGCTTATATCCTTGTAAGTACCTTGACACGAATAGTTCTTCTCGGCGTGCAAGGCTTGTGCTGCAGCTGTCGACCAGCCGAGAACGCTTCGCGAACAGCGTGCATAATCATCCACACTTAAAACTGCCGCTGCGGATCAGCTTATGTGCTTAGTATGCTCGGGAGCTCAGAAACTCGACAAAAGTGGGGCGACGTGATGAGAATGCGTCTCCAACCGCCTTGAGCACATTGCTAACTACGTAACGCCTTAGTTCCGTCCGTTTGTGCCGTAGTTCAGAGGCAGCACACATGGCATTGTCTAACAAGTCCATTAGTAAGTCAAGCGTAGACACCAGACCAATTCTGCGGAAAAACACCCAAACATCCAGGAGATGAATGACACCGAGCTCTAACGCCAATGGACTCTCCTTTCCCGTAGGCCCAGAAGGAACAGCTCGAGATCCATCATCATCAGACCCCGGCTCGAATCCTAGCCACTCCAATGAGAGGATTTGGGTTGTTACACGCACATGCATCAGCAGCAAACGTCATCAAATCCTTCTCACCGTTCAGTAACATTCCATGACGGCCGTGTAATTGTCTGGCCGAAGCGTTGCCTACGTTCTTCACGTCAGACGTGATAGACCGCAAATTATTCCATCCGTGATATTAATTCGTCTCCATCGTTCCACACAACTACAACTTGCGAGGCTTTGTTTCCTTTCCTCCCGCCCGCCCGGTTATGACACCTCTGGCTTTGCCCCGCTCCGACCCAGCTGCACCCCTGGGCTCTGGTGAGCCCACTGGACTGACCTGATCTGGCAGTCCCCGACCTCGAGCAGAATCTGGCACCTGAAAAGGAAGCGACGTCAATCCCAGTCATCGGTCCAAAGAAGTGATGTTCTAATGCTCTGTCACTTAGGTCCCCCAACGCAACTTAAGATGCTCGGGAACGCATCAAGCCGCGTCGTTGCCCAGACCGTCGGCGCATCAGCACTGCCAGCCGGCCAGGTCAGGGTCAGCCATCGGGCTAGCCCCGCCATTCAGCATTTTGCTGAGACCGATGTGCACTTAGGTAGAATGCCAAGAAGCACAGCCAATGTCGTAAGACGTCTCGAAGCAGGCAATACCCGACATAGCATGACGGATAGCAGCCGAGATAGTGTGGCCGCGTACTAGACTCACAGTAACGGCATTGGGGAAAGATCAAGAGACGATCAGCCTCGAAAACTTCCGACCGAAATCGGTGGATTCCGATTTCCCGGAAACATTGCTTCAGGCTTAAGCACCATTTTCACTGTTTGTTAACGTCTTCCTATAAACCATTGAGGCCTGCTGCCTCCGCACGCCGATTATGTCAACGGTTTCCATTTAACTTTATCTTCCCATGCGACCGCCCGCGGCCGCGACAGGGCGTCTTCAGTGCTTGACTGCGTGATCCGGCAAAAGGCGACCATCCCCTGGCCATCAGGCCGGCCATCTGATCTGGTCCACCAGAGGCTTCACTTTACTTTACTTTACTTTGTTTTTCAAACTCCACGCTTAATAGGATACAGCCCGCTCGGCATGAGCATCATGCGTGGCCACGTCCAGGTCAAGTATTATCAGTCAGTGCAAACCAAACAGTAAAACGTGCGAGAAACCACGAGTTGGGTGCTCTCCCCCCCCCCCCCCCCCTCCACATACGAACTCAAAAATTGCCTTTGCTGCCCAATTTTCAGCACGACCACTCGCATCAATCGGGTAGTAGGTATCATCGTACAATGCTTTCAAGTCAGCTCCAACCGGTCCGAAGCAAACCGAGGGATATTTCTGGCTGCTTATTTAGCCGTGCTTTGACCAATGTTGGGACAGTATTTCATTCGCTTTGGCTTTGGATTTCGTAATTTATTTTGGATTTTGATAACCGGTCTTGGGTTTCGATGATCGGCTTTTTATTTTATTTTGCATTTGTTTGTGCGAAACGTTGTTTAAGAACAATTAGACTCCCTTTGCCCTAATGCCGCCATTTACGTGTGCCTACCCAAAGGGCGTACCCTAAGGACACTCTTACAGACTGGTTGCCCTAGTTATGGACACTGAATAACCTAAATCAACTGCATTGGCTGTCACGCCACGAGGGAGAGCAAACAGGGTTCTGGCTGATTTGTTCTTTGTAACCACCAAATGTCCAAAATGCCTTTAAAGCTTGCCGTGCTACTGTAAACAGCTTTCCTGATGGTAGTAAAGCACTTTTAGACCAAGTCTTCAAACACTTTATAGCGCACACTACGTGTAGTGTTCAGTTGCTTACTCTTTATGTGACTGCCGTGTTTTATTTGCGTGTTCCACGTTTTACGGAATGCCTTCAACTGTGCGTTATGTACCTTTGACGTGTGAACGATGCCAGTAAAGACAAAAATAGACCAACATACAGGATAGTGTTTGGATGGGACGGCTTGTCGCAGCACGGCCAAACCGGAGGTGTTCTGAGAAGTAATGCAACATATTTAAACTACACCGAGGTCAAACGGCTTGCAAGTAAAACAATAGGGAAAGGGAACGACACAGGCTCAGACATTGGACTTCCGTCAGGACCGAGTCGCAGTAATGCAGCGCTCTGTCTACGTGCGAAGTCTGGACAACATAACCGTCCGCGTATTCGACAGATGACAGATGAACACCAAGCCGAAGCAATCCGTGCCTCCATCGGCCTGACAGGTTAGCGTTAGCTTGATGCAGACAACGGTAAATCAAAAATATGATCGCAAGAAAATATGATTAAAGTAAGTCATGAGATGGAGCCACGCAAATCCGTTGTCATGTGTTGCATGCCCCACAAGCCCGCCCCGCGTGTGACCTGGCGCCGCCAGGGGGGCAGAGGGCCCGCTGCCCGGGCCGTGGTGCTGGCGTGTGTTGCGTGCCCCACAAGCCCGTCCCACGTGTGACCTGGCGCCGCCAGGAGGGCAGAGGGCCCGCTGCCCGGGCCGTGGTGCTGGCGTGTGTTCCGTGCCCCACAAGCCCGTCCCGCGTATTGCCAGGCACTGTCAGCGGGACAGAGAGCCCGCTGCCCAGACCGTGGTAGCGGGGCCAGCACAGCCGGAGCCGTGCTCTTTCCTACAGCGCCGCTCTTCTCCTGAATCGGATGAACCCATATTGTTGATGCGCGAAGCTCGCTGGAGGAACGGAAAAGACGAAAAAAATGTGCGCTATCATTCACGGGTGCATATTCCCCGAGGGCCCGTTCACTAACACAAGAGTGACGGGGCCTGGTGCATAGTGCTGTCTACACTATATGGGCAGCAATGAGCTTTAGACACTCTTGCCAGGGTGGAGCTCTATTACTTCATCGATTCCGATTCGAGAAATAGGGTCAGTGGCCAAATTGGTATTCACAGGTAGATGGCCAGCGATGTGCGATATCTTCATTATCCATTCTACGATCTGGCGGAGCTACGCCCTTGATAATTTTACATGAGATGCCTTCGTCACGCATACGGATTGTACCAAAATAACAACATCCTGGTAAAGATACTGAAGCCCACGACGCAGAACACACTTGGGCACGCAATGCGCCACCAGACGGCACCAGAACCGGTAGCTCACGATTGGGCCGCACCCGGGACACCAGCCCGACACTGGTGTCGCCCACATGAGGGACACTCAGATGTGGTAATGAGGCTGAGTTCATCAGTAGAGGGCAGCAGAGCCGGCAGATCATGATTGGGCAGCACCCGGGACACCAGCCCAACACTGGTGTCGCTCACCTGAGGGACACTCAGCTGTGGCAATGAGGATGAGTTCATCAGTAGAGGGCAGCAGAGCCGGCAGATCATGATTGGGCAGCACCCGGGACACCAGCCCAACACTGGTGTTGCCCGCATGAGGGACACTCAGCCGTGGCAATGAGGCCGAGTTCAGGAGCTTGTGGTAGAATGGCAGTCGCAGAGTCGCCAATCAACGGCCCTCAGCGGCCAGCCCTCCCCACCGCGGCCTTCCACCGGCGGGCGGGCCCGCTTCGCCTCGTCGAGCTGCCGCACCGGCCCGGGACGAGCTTCGCGTCTCTACAGAGCCACGCCAGGGCTCGCCTCTAACCGGCGGCGTTCCCCCGTTCATTGTCCTCTGTGGGACAATGAACACATTGTCTTGCAGTGTTGTCTTAAGCTGCCACTTGCTTTTGGCTTTATGCCCGTTTTAATCACCTCACAACGTGTTACGCCGTTGATGCCTTCAGATGTCTCTAGGATGGTTCGTTTCTTTTACTGCCAAGGTGTCAGGCCACCCAGTTAGAGTGTTCAGAAGTTTACAATGGCTCCTAAAAATGTCCACTAAGGCTGTTGTGCCGGTGTGTGAGAACAATGCCACTGATGCAGCCTTAAGAAGTGCTGGGCCTTCTCTGCGTCGCATGCTACATATAGCCGAACATCGCGCCCAGAACGGCGCCAACGTCCCAGCACCCGTACACTTACTGCGGCTGTGTTGTCTGCGCGTTACCATCAGTCGCCTCCAGGGAGCTGGATCGGACTGTGGAGGGTACCTCCAGCGACCTGGTCGCCGCCCGTCCTTGTGCAGCCCCACTGGCAGTCAAGGGCAGGCCGTCCCAGTCCATCGGGCGTACCATGGAGCGGAGTCGCACACCGCCGTCCGCCTCCACCAAGGCCTCGGGGGCCCGCCGGCCGGCCCAGCCGCCGCCCACCGCCAGCATGTCCGGCAGCGTCTCCAGCAGGCGGCTGCGCTGCCGCTGCATTCGCTCCTGGGCCGGCCGCAGCAGCGCCCGGCGGTCCTCGCGCAGCAGAAAGTGGCTCCGGTAGGCGGCGCCTGGTTCGCCGGCCGGCCGCGGCGCGCCGCCACCGGCGCTGTCCAGCACGCTGAGCGAGCGCGGGACCGAGCTGGAGCGGCGCAGCACACCGGCCGGCGCGCGCGGTTCGTCCAGCTGACGCTCGAAATTGGTGAGCGGAGCGCTGACCGGCTCGGCCGGGGGCAGGTCGAGGGAGAAGCGGGCGCTATTTAGGCACGCGCGACGCACCAGGCTGTTGTGGCTTCGGCCGTCCACGCTGACCGGCCGCGGCGGGCGGCCCCGCTCCACCGCCCTCCGCGACCTCCGACCCTCCATCGGGGTCACTGGCTGCGCACGGCCGGCGTCCGCAGAAGACCACGCCGACCGAGAGATCACTACGAGCACTCAGCGGCGCCGTCCGCTCGCGTGCTAACCCGCGGCCGGCAAGCACCCTCCGGACCGAGTTCACGATCGATTTTCGGCACAGATGGCAGCTCGGCGTCGGCCCGGTCGGCGCTCTGCCACCGTCGGGTGACCTCACCACACTGTGGCCGCGCCACCGCGACCGCTGGGGCGCGGCCGGACGGCGCAGCATCCTATCGGCCGGAGCTGGGCATCCGGTCTGCCCTCCCCCGCGTCCTGTTGTCGGCCGCAGCCGAGCGGCCGCCGCCGGCTCGGACCGACTCTGCCGACAGCGCGCGGAGGGCGGCCACCGGGAGATGCGGCGAGAGCCCCAGAGCCTGCGCCAGCCGCCCGGTGTCCGTTAGCAGGTTTGGCATTGCTCGGGCCTTTGAAGTGGTCACGCGTTACGATAGAATCGAGTGTTATGCTGAGCTCCGTATGTCGTGTGCGTTTAGCAGGTGAAAGGCATTTGCATTTAATTGTGCATCTTTCTGCGTTGCCATCATAAGGTGCTCCAAATAATTGTCTTCACGCTAAGCTTTTTTAAAGTAAATTGATTACAAGTATTTTGCATGGGTGGTTTTGGGTAAGGAGAAAATGTTAAGCATAGTTTGTTACGTGTTCCCCGAACGTCACCACCCAGGTTGCGCCGTCCTGTCCAACGGATAATTTTGTTTTCACTCTTTCGCCAGACAGGAATGCGGGGCTTTTAGGAGCCGCACAATGCTGCAGTATAACAGATCCGAGCCTGCGTTAACCCTCGTTGGCCAGTTGCCAGCTGACCTTTCCATTTCAGTCGGGTCAAACAATGCACCAGCTCTGCTCTGAGACTCGCACCTAGTGACACCGGGTTACGGGTCCAGCAGCTTTCCTCTACACCGCGGAAAAACCGAATTTTCGCATTGCATTGAGCCGACCGAAATTATGTTATACCTTAAGATAAAATCATGAACTATACATGACATGAATATCTACATGGCATACGACGTCAAAAAATGTTGGGTTTTCCCGTAGATTACAACGTGAAAGGCATCATCGCTCACGATAAATGTGCCGTGCCGTACTATGCCGTACTATGGATGTTTGATGTTGCGTTGCATACGTGGACTCGGACATACGTGTTCTTGTCCTTACCATTCGTATTGCCCTTTGCACCGTTGCATATAATGTTCCAAATTAAATTATACATATTGTTCCTAAGATAATGTCTCGTACAATGTTTCTAAATCTAACATGGATTTATTACCATACAGAATGTCTCCCGCCTGGCGCTGCACGGTATCTCTGACCTGCCTGAGTACCGCGCATCTCTTGCCTGGCGCAGTGCCGATGGTCTGTACTGTCTCATCTCGTGATAAGGACTTAAGTACACGCCGACAGCTTGGATACATGGGACGGCTTTCTCACCTGGCGCAGCGCAGACAGTTGATGTGCAGACGGACCCCGTGCACGACCACGAAGCCGGTGTTATACGTGCTCCTGGTGCAGAGGAAGCAGGCCAGCGTCTCGCTGCCCTTCGCCGCCTTCCTCGGCTTCAGCGAGCGGTACACCTTCTGGTGCCAGGTGGTGGCGGCGGCGACGGCATTGGCCTCCCTGCGGGGCGCAGGATCGAGCTCATCCGAGCGCAGGTCCACCACGTTGCGAGCCAGGCTGGCCAGACTGGTGGCCAGTCGAGCGCTGCGGTTCGGCCGGCGGTGCAGGCTCAGCAGCGAGGTGGAGAGCAGCGGCCGGCGACCGCGGCTGGCCGGCCGCTGGTCCACCTCCTCGCGCGGGAGGCTGGAGGCCTTCCACATGATCATGGACCGTCAGCCGACCCGACCCGGTCTGCTTGACGCACGGCGCCAGCCACGCCAGCTCCGTTCAATCGCACAACGCTGTTACACGTACGCAAGGACGCGGCTCGCGTCCTCGCCACGTCGCCCGTCGGGTCCACGCGTCCGGCGCGGCAACGCCGATCTGCTAAACATCTCCAGTGCCCCGCCGCCGTGCCCCCGGCGCCCCCACTGCGCAGCTCCCTCAGTCGTCCGTCACGGCCACTCTCGGACCGGTGCAGGTGGTGCCGCACCTGCCTGTCCGTCAACAGCGGCGGCGGCGGCCGGCGCGCGCCCGCGCCGGCCGGCGGCGCCGCCCTGGCCCGCGGCCCGGCCGCTGGCGGCGCCGCTGCCCGTGCCCGCCTGACCCTGAACGACAGCGTGTCCCGACAAACTGACTCAGCGTCAGCTGCTGCAGGCGCGAGGTGCGACGGCTCCGTCTTGCTTCACTATGCGCGAGCACTCAACGCCGGCATGCTCGGGGTTCCCGGCCAAACGTGGCGCAACAGCGGGAAGAATCGCGAAAGCGCAGCGCCTTTACAACCCGTGCTGTCCGAACCCCGGCTGATGACGCCTACACGTGTCGTACCTTCGGTGAAGCGTTAGTGGATGAGCATCAGCATGTCAGTGCCTTGTTGTCGTTTGAAGCTGACACCGTTCCGCGGAAGTCCATCACGACATGCCACGACGTAAACACCACGCATCACACGCAGCCGGTCGTTTATTTGTTCCCAAGGATCAAATGCAGCAGCTGACGTTTCACACGCTTCGCTATATCTTCGAGCATTAATGCCAAACGCAAAAAGAATGAAGGCCGAACAAACTCCACCAACATCGTTGTGGACATCATCAAGTCCATCAAAATGTCGACAAATGTCTCCTAGTATCCTACAAAGAGCGTCTACGCTCCAAATAACGAGCCTCCGTCCACTGAGGTCAGAGCTGATTGAACGCACACACTGCAGGCAGCCGACATCTCAGTGACGGCAGGCTCTGACTGATGCTAGAGAGCGCTGCTCACCAGCGAGGCGACGGCCGACCACGGCGCACAGGGCCCCGGCGCCACAACCTCCCCGACCAGCAGCTCCACAAGTGGCGGCCGTGTCCGACACGGCCGCACACCCAGCGCTGGCGTCTGGCTGAGCTCCAGCCCAGACGCTGACGACGGAACTCCAAACCCGACACCGGCGTCTCACACAGATCCACATCACGCACTAACGGGGGAGCTTCACAACTGACACCGGCGTCTGACACAGCTCCAGCCCAGACGCTGACGACGGAGCTCAACACCTGATACCGGCGTCTCACACAGATCCACATCACGCACTTACGGGGGAGCTTCACAACTGACACCGGCGTCTGACTGAGCACCAGCCCAGACGCTGACGACGGAACTCAGCACCTGACGCCGGTGTCTCACACAGATCCACATCACGCACTAACGAGGGAGCTTCACACCTGACACCGGCGTCTGACACAGCTCCAGCCCAGACACTGACGACAGCGCTCCACACCAGATACCGGCGTCCGACAAAGCTTCAACCCAGACGCTGGCGGCAGAGCTCCAAACCTGACACCGGCGTCTGACACAGCTCCAACCCAGACGCTGACGACAGAGCTCCACACCTGACACCGGAGTCTGACACAGCTCCAACCCAGACGCTGACGACAGAGCTCCAAACCTGACACCGGAGTCTGACACAGCTCCAACCCAGACGCTGGCGACAGAGCTCCAAACCTGACACCGGCGTCTGACACAGCTTCAACCCAGACGCTGACGACAGAGCTCCACACCTGACACCGGCGTCTGACACAGCTTCAACCCAGACGCTGGCGACAGAGCTCCAAACCTGACACCGGAGTCTGACACAGCTCCAACCCAGACGCTGACGACAGAGCTCCACACCTGACACCGGGGTCTGACAAAGCTCCACACCAGGCACCGGGGACGGAGCTCCACACCTGACACCGGGGTCTGACAAAGCTTCACACCAGACGCTGACGACGGAGCTCCACACCTGACACCGGCGTCTGACACAGCTCCACACCCGACACTGACGACGGAGCCCCTCGCCTCACACTGGCGTCTGACACAGCTCCACACCAGACACCGGCGTCTGACACAGCTCCACACCAGACACCGACGACGGAGCGCAAGCCGGCAGGGCCCGCCGACCGGTCGCCGGCGGCCGTGCCGTGCCGTAGCACCGCCCGGCGCCGACCGCCACACAGCGCCGACCGCATCACAGCGACGGTCAACCCGGCGCCCCGCCCGGCCGGAGCCACCCGCGCCGCTCCGCAGCGGTCACCACCGGCTACGGCCCGGCGCGGTCCGGCAGACCTACGGCGGTACCCTAGACGGACTCGGTCCGCTGGCTGGTCCGGCGCCGCCGGCCGGCCGGGGCGGTAGGCCGCGCACGGGGAGCGGTGCCAGTGACAGCCCCCTGCCCGTCGGCCAAGCGGCGTCAGTGGCCGTGCTTGGGGCCGTACATCTTGACGCCGCGTCGCGCCGTCATGCGGCAGTGCTTGGCCAGCAGCGAGCCCAGCTTCAGAGTGGGCGACGTCAGGTCCCTGGAACACCGGCCCACGTCAGGCGGCCCACGTCAGCCAGCCACGCCGCGCCCCAGTCGCAGCCACGCCGCGCTCCAGTCGCAGCCACACACGGCCACGGCAAGTCACGCGTAACCGGGCGGTCTGCGCGGCGGTCCGTTACAGTTCAGAACCGGCCCAGAATAGACTTGGTATCTGGATAACCAGGACAGCGTATTTAAGCATTTGAATGACAGGCCACGGTGCTGTTACGGACTACTACAACGCTCTACATGCTGGGTCCATTTCAACGTTACCCGGTCGCACAAGCATAACAAGTTAAAATATTTTTCTCCAGAATAACCTCCAGCAGAAAATCAACATAGTACCTAGGTACAACAAATCGTTATTCCACTTCAAACAGCAATTTTTATAATCTGGCCGATGCCCTTCATGAAGAGAAGCATCGATCACTTTTTTCATCGCCCTGGCGTTTCCGACCACGGCGGCAGAGGCCCTCAGCCAGAGGGCGACACTCACTCGACATAAGGCAGCAGCTCGTCGCCGGTCCACAGCTGTTTGATCGCGAACAGGGCCTGGAAGCGGCCGACCGCCTCCTCCGGCAGGTCGGTCGCCTGCAGCCGCACCACTAGCTCGGGGCTGGCCTCTCTGTTGACCACGGCCAGACCCCGCAGCTGCTCCAGGTCGGTGGTCACTCCTGCAGCAGCGCGTCAGGCCGCCGTCAGGGCTCAACAGCGTCCAACACGACCGCTCGTGCTAGTTCGCCGCTAATAAAATCGAGTTACCTCCCCATTATCAATCGGTTGTGCGGGTTCGAGCCACTTTAACATTGGCATCAGCATGTACACGCGTCGCCATATGGTAGTGTGTGCTGACCAAACATACTCGACGAGAATCTGAAGTTGATAACGCGGATACCGCATGGCACGCCGACAAAGCCGCGCGCTGGCAGCTGTAATCCCCAGGGCGTGACTAGCCCGACCGCAGCTATAATCCCCAGAGCGTACCCAGCCCGACCGCAGCCATAATCCCCAGAGCGTAACTAGCCCGACCGCAACCATAATCCCCAGAGCGTACCCAGCCCGACCGCAGCCATAATCCCCAGAGCGTACCCAGCCCGACCGCAGCCATAATCCCCAGAGCGTACCCAGCCCGACCGCAGCCATAATCCCCAGAGCGTACCCAGCCCGACCGCAGCCATAATCCCCAGAGCGTACCCAGCCCGACCGCAGCTATAATCCCCAGAGCGTACCCAGCCCGACCGCAGCCATAATCCCCAGGGCGTAACTAGCCCGACCACAGCTATAATCCCCAGGGCGTAACTAGCCCGACCGCAGCCATAATCCCCAGAGCGTACCCAGCCCGATCGCAGCCATAATCCCCAGAGCGCACCCAGCCCGACCGCAGCCATAATCCCCAGAGCGTACCCAGCCCGACCGCAGCCATAATCCCCAGAGCGTACCCAGCCCGACCGCAGCCATAATCCCCAGAGCGCACCCAGCCCGACCGCAGCCATAATCCCCAGAGCGTACCCCGCCCGACCGCAGCTATAATCCCCAGAGCGTACCCAGCCCGACCGCAGCCATAATCCCCAGAGCGTAACTAGCCCGACCGCAGCTATAATCCCCAGGGCGTAACTAGCCCGACCGCAGCCATAATCCCCAGAGCGCACCCAGCCCGACCGCAGCCATAATCCCCAGAGCGCACCCAGCCCGACCGCAGCCATAATCCCCAGAGCGTACCCAGCCCGACCGCAGCCATAATCCCCAGAGCGCACCCAGCCCGACCGCAGCCATAATCCCCAGAGCGTACCCAGCCCGACCGCAGCCATAATCCCCAGAGCGTAACTAGCCCGACCGCAGCCATAATCCCCAGAGCGCACCCAGCCCGACCGCAGCCATAATCCCCAGAGCGTAACTAGCCCGACCGCAGCTATAATCCCCAGGGCGTAACTAGCCCGACCGCAGCCATAATCCCCAGAGCGCACCCAGCCCGACCGCAGCCATAATCCCCAGAGCGCACCCAGCCCGACCGCAGCCATAATCCCCAGAGCGTACCCAGCCCGACCACGGCCATAATCCCCAGAGCGCACCCAGCCCGACCGCAGCCATAATCCCCAGAGCGTACCCAGCCCGACCGCAGCCATAATCCCCAGAGCGCACCCAGCCCGACCGCAGCCATAATCCCCAGAGCGTACCCAGCCCGACCGCAGCCATAATCCCCAGAGCGTAACTAGGCCGACCGCAGCCATGATCCCCACAGCATACCCAACCAGACCGCGAACAAGACGCCCTTATAAATCAGCTCGAGAGCGCCCAAATAACCGGCCAGGAACTGTCTTCAATGCATCTGAGAACGCGAGTGCTATGCGTGGCGGCAGACAACTTTCAGATCCCGCCACAAGACGCCATTACCGAACATTCCCCGTTTGGTTGGAATCCATTGTGGCTGAGCCCTCATACCCAGACCAGACCGAGCCCGTCTCGGCGTGCCCCCAGGGAGGCAGGCGACGGAGATGATTCGCCCTCGGGCACGCTCTGGCGTCGGGAAGGGGTGTAGTCCCGCCTGTTCACCCGACTCACCCTCGGGCACGCTCTGGCGTCGGGAAGGGGTGTAGTCCCGCCTGTTCACCCGACTCACCCTCGGGCACGCTCTGGCGTCGGGAAGGGGTGTAGTCCCGCCTGTTCACCCGACTCACCCTCGGGCACGCTCTGGCGTCGGGAAGGGGTGTAGTCCCGCCTGTTCACCCGACTCACCCTCGGGCACACTCTGGCGTCAGGGGGCGGTGTAGTCCTGACTGTTCACCCTACTCACCCTCGGGCACGCTCTGCCGCCAGGAGGCGGTGAAGTCGGCCAGGTTGAACGTCTTCATGGTGTGCAGAAGCAGCCGGGCGAACAGCCGGGCCACCTCGTCCTCGTGGAGCGTGAACAGCTGCTCACCTGACAGGCGGCGACAGGCGGCACCGTGTTTGACGACACTCTGGTACAGTGTTCCCCGGGCCGACAGCAGTATCTGACGTGTCAGCCGATACTCAGACACCGACGGCATACCGCGCGACGCACGGCGGAGTGTAAGGCAGCTGTGCACACACCGCAGGCTGCAGCAGCGACGGCAGAGAACAGGCTGCTACAGCGTGCCTAAAGGAGCCGGAAAAAAGGTGCCAACACGCCGCCAACTGAGTTTATCTGAGGGCGCCAGCGTCGCTATATGCTACGCTTCTCCATGGACAGTTCCGCACGTTAGAGCGACTTAGACGTGAGCATCGGCAGCTGGGGCAACGCTTTCGAGCGAGATACAAGCTGTTGGGCAGCGCTCAAACGTCCCCAAACTGGCTCAGTCCTCGAGTCCAGGTTAGGTCAGGTCAGGGCAGGTCAGGTCAGGTCAGAGCAGGGCCTGGCTGCGCACCTGGCTGCTCCGCCGGCTCGGTGACGGGCCGCAGGTAGCGGTCGAAGCAGGCGGTCACCACGGCCTCCGGCTCCAGCTCTGAGAGCGTCTCCAGCGTCGGCGGCCGCCGCACCGCGTCGGCCGACCACGAGTTCTCGTCGATGAACTTCATGACCAGGCTGAACACGTGGAACTCGTACTCGCACTCCAGCTGTCGGTACTGGCCTGTGACGTCACACGCGCCGGTCAGACGCGGTCGGATGGTCAGAGGCAGCTGGATGGTCAGATACAAGAACAGTTAAGACAGCCCCTGTACGTGACGCTGGGGTGTGTCGTCACACAAGTCCGAGGCAGGCCGACAGTTTTTGGAACATGCATAATACACCACAGGAAACCACCCAGGTCTGGTCGAATTAAAGGGCGACTCAGAATGGCGAACAATCATTGTGACTGACGAAGGGGGGGGGGGGGGGAGATACTTCATAGACATCCACGTGCTGATCACGTCTGCGTAGCATTTCCAGACTGTGTTCAATATGCACAGCAATATGTATAAAACATGCAGTTTACATGAACTTACTGAAAAAATCAATGAAGGCAATCTTGGAACACCGATCAGATGCCACCTACAGATCACCTTTTCAGTAGTCAAAACCACGTGATGTCTCGTCATTGAACTACGTTCTCAAGCCAGTTAAACTCACAGAGGGGATGTGCGCCAAAATCCGCCTTTGTGTCGATACGTATGCAGACAGGCACGACAAAACCGGCGTGCGATGGCTTGGTGCATTGTATCGGACGAGACGACGACCACATCTGTCTTGACCTAGGACCGCATCGGTTTGCTGCAAAAGCAGCATTGTCCCCTCTGACCGCAGCACCGAGACCGGAGTGGAGTGGAGCGTGTCGAGCCGGCCGCGCGGCCGCCGGGCGTACCGTCCATCAGCAGGGCGTGGCATTGCCGGAGCGCCGCCTCCAGCTCGGCGTCGCTGGCCTGGACCGTGTGCGCCAGCTGCGCGGCCGTGAAGCCGCGGCCCGGCTGCAGCCGGCCGGCGTACGGCTCGGCCGCCAGCAGCCGCCGCAGCCGCCGCAGCCGCGCGCGACACTCGCGCAGCTCCAGGTACGTGCCGAACGTGCCCTGCACCTGTCGGGGGGGGGGGGGGGGGGGGCGGGGAGACTCAGGACGCCGCCCGCCGCCGCGGCTCCCGTCAGCAGGCGAGGCGCCAGCGGCGGGTGCGGTGCACGTATACCAGGCGTCAAACGTCGACGTTTGCGGTCGGCCTTGATAACCACATTGACGTAACAGGCCGTTGAGGTGGCGCGTTCCACTCATCTACTGACAATGTATCAAGTCCCACCTGTTGGCCCATCACACCTGTCGGACCGCCATTTCCGGCCTGCTGGTCCGTGATGGCGGCCATGGTGAGCGGCCATGTCCCACCTGCCGGTCGGTGACGTGTCGCGGCTGGTCGGCGGCCACCTCCTCCGGCCAGCTGAGCGTGTCCAGCAGCAGCAGCGCGTTGGACGTCTCGGCCTCCCGCACCTCGTACGTCCGCTGGCCGGTGCAGATGACGGCCGCGTCCGACGGCTCGCCGCGGATCACCAGACTGACGGAGTGGGGCCAGCACACAGGGTACAGACGGGCCGGAGCAGAGGCTCGGTACACAGGGTACAGACGGGCCGTAGCAGGGGGCCGGTACACAGGGTACAGACTGATGGAGCGGCGCCGGCACACAGAGTGCAGACTGAGGGAGCGGCGCTGGCACACAGGGTACAGACTGATGGAGTGGTGCCGCCACACAGGGTACAGACTGACAGAGCAGCGCCGGTACACAGAGTGTAGACTGATGGAGCGGAGCCAGCACACAGAGTGCAGACTGATGGAGCGGCGCCGGCAAACAGAGTGCAGACTGATGGAGCAGCGCCAGCACAGAGTGCAGACTGATGGAGCGGCGCCAGCACACAGAGTGCAGACTGATGGAGCAGCGCCAGCACACAGAGTGTAGACTGATGGAGCGGCGCCGGCACACAGAGTGCAGACTGATGGAGCGGCGCCAGCACACAGAGTGCAGACTGATGGAGCGGCGCCGGCACACAGAGTGCAGACTGATGGAGCGGCGCCAGCACACAGAGTGTAGACTGATGGAGTGGCGCTGGCACACAGCGTGCAGACTGATGGAGTGGCGCCGGCACACAGGGTATGGATGGGCTGGAGCAGAGGGCCAGCACACAGGGTACAAACTGATGTAGCGGCTCTGCCACACAGGGTACGGACTGATGGAGCAGTGCCGACACACACACACAGCCTGCACACTGATGGAGCGGCACTGGCACGCAGGGTACAGACTGATGGAGCGCCGCCGGCACACGGTGTAAAGCTGATGGAATGGTGCCACCACACAGGGTACAGATGGGTTGGAGCAGAGGGCCAGAACACAAGGTACAAACTGATGTAGCAGCTCTGGCACACAATGTAGACTGATGGAGCGGCGCTGGCACACAGGGTACAGACTGATGGAGCGGCGCCAGCACACAGGGTACAAACTGATGGTGTGGCTCTGACACACAGGGTGATCTCTGGCATACAGGGTGATCTCTACAGGGTACAGATAAGCAGGAGCAGGGGCTGGCTGGCACACAGGGTACAGACTGACTGAGCTGCACCAGCACACAGGGTACAGACTGATGGAACAGCACCAGAACACAGTACAGACTGATGGAGCAGCACCAGCACACAAGATACAGACTGATGGAACAGCACCCGCACACAAGGTACAGACTGATGGAGTGGTGCCACCACACAGGGTACAGACAGACAGGAGCAGGGGGCTGGCACACAGGATACAGACAGGCAGGGGCAGGGGGGTGGCACACAAGGTATAGATGAGCCAGAGTAGAGGGCCAGCACACAAGGTACAGACAGGCATGAGCGGGGAGCTGGCACACAAAGTACAGATGAGCTGGAGTAGAGGGCCAGCACACAGCATACAGATGGGCAGGAGCAGGGGGCTGTCACACAGGGTATGGATGGGTCAGAGCTGGGGCTGGCACACATGATGGACATGTGCCAGAGCAGAGCTCAGGCCATGGAGAAGAGATAGGCTGAAGTGCCAGCTGGCCCCCAGGGTGGACCAGGGCCCAGGCAGGCTCACAGGATAGGTGGGCCAAAGGAACTCCCCAAAAATCATCATGAGATGCAGGCTGGCTGGAGGTTCATACAGCTCCTGACATTATTTCCATGCAGAGTCCTCCCCTGATGGTATTGCATTATCTGGCCGCATCATGGACCCTACACTTATGGTTGCATATGGTCAGATTGCATAGCATGCTTGAGGTTAGGTGCCAAAAAAGCAATGTATTCAATGAAGAAGATTTCACCTCACCAGCTGGCTTATGCCACAATAACAGTGAAGCTGTGGTGTGATTGGCATGATTCACACAAATCACCACTCACCTGCCTCCTTGTACAACATGTTCCAAGATGTGGTTGTCAGCTTCAACCAATGTCATCTGTGATGCATTTGAAAGGCAGCCCTTAGCAAAATACAGGGTCTGTGCCTTGGGCAAAAGTTCTGCAACTTGCAGCTTTGCCTTCTCAGCAATGATGTCAACATTCTGAATTGACCTAGAAAAGATAGCATGCACAACATTTAGAATAACATATTATCAAAGGTGTCTTATGTGAAGTGAGATAAATAAATGCAATTTTGTTACTAAAGACATGTTTTCCAAACATAAAGACAGTATTGAGCTCAGCCCACATGTCATGCACAGCTGGTAACTTTATATTCAACCCACCATCCAGCCAGGTGAAGATAGATATATGTTGCACTTATCAATGCAGCATGCTATGAAACAGGTGCCTGCATTAAGTTGACCATTTCTAGCAGGTTGCCATGCTAATCATCATGTTTATGGATGGGCCACACAGATACCCAGCTTGGTGAAATGAATCCCAGGCCAATAGCTGGCTTTATAAATTGTATTCAGCCACCTGACTATATGAAGTGATAATGAATGCCACAAAATAAATTATTTCAGGGCCGATCATATTTTGCGGGACCAGACTTGCTCAACAATATTCACATGTTTATCAATACCAACAGAACCTTTAATCAAATGTATTACTGCATTGCACAATGTGGTATTAATTGAAAAATTTACATGGATCAAGAAAATCTAGAGCCAAGCCTGAACAGCTGTATTTGAGACCAATTTTAGATTTCTAGATATTGCACAAGCATAGTTTTAGACCGAACAACACACAAGGTAACACAACTATTGGCCATTTCCCAATTTTTTACTGACACCAATAAGACATGCAATACCATTAACCAGATACCTGACACAAGAGGAAGATAGTGATATTTGTTTTCAGATCACAAGTGTCTAAGCCATCACATCCCAACCTGTACAAGAGCACAAACCTGGATCCAAGGCAATCCTGCATCCTGCTGCTATGTTGAAGCAAATGATCCGAAGGTATATAAATGACACGCTAACCCTGCCTTCAAAGGTTAGGTACGTCCGCGTCTTGTTGTGGATTCACACCCACGCCGCCTTCCCTAATGGTCTTGAACTGTCAGTGAGTAGGGCCAGGAGCCCTCGCTAGGAGCCTGCCGCTCATCATTAAAGAATATCGTGCGCCATGACTGAAACTAGCGCGGCATTTTGCCAGCGAGATCTCAAAATTGCGCGAAGTCGGCCAGCCTAATCGTCTGCCTGAGCTCAGAAAATGCAACTTTTACGGAAGCTGTTAAGTTTAGGACCATGCTAGCTCGTGAGCAGTAATGCGACCAGTAGCTCAACGCTAAAACACATCCAAACACGGCCCAGTCATGTATCCACCGTACTTGTTGCTATTATATTAGGCTCACCCGTTCAGCGTGCCGTGGTACTCTCGATTGCTCAGGGGTCGTTCACATTGGTCTCGGGTTCGGAGGACCATGCGCTGTTACGGGGGGGGGGGGGGGGGGGGCATGCAAGGTAAATTACCGAGGCACTCGATGCTTGAAATTATCTACAATAGCTTAGGGTTCTTTTCATTTGACTTCATTTGCGAGGACACTATTCTCTTTTCGGGGATTTTTCCGTTAACCTGCCCGGGCACCCATGATCGTACAGGAGTCCGCCACATTGGCCCTGGACGCTTCCCATTTGCTCGGAGGGTTCTATGCTATTGTCGGGAGCACTGTACCTTCATCTTTCAAGGCGCCTTTGATCGATCAGGAGCACTGATGCATGTGCACTGGCCTTGGCAGTTCTTCCCGCTTGCTCGGATATTTCTGCTTAAAACTGCCAGGGAATTCCCAATCGTTCAGGGGCGCACCACTTTGGTCCTGAATTATTCTGGCTTGCTCGGAAGACCCTACACTGTTAACGGGAGCCTCTTTGGGGACCTACTATTGCAACCGCGATCACTGGGTCACTCACGAGATGTCGTCTCCTCGCCTTGGGTGTTCCCATTTCATCAGACCTAAAATCGGCTGTTGACAGGGACCTAAATGTTACGCGGCTGGAGCACTCTTGCTTGCTCCAGGGCCCTCATTGGTTTTGGGTTCTGCTGGTGAAATCAAGGAGGCCTGTTAGCGGAAGCCCCACGTGTACTTGTGAGCGTCAGCGCAGCACAGAGCAACAGCTGGGTATGCTCTGATGCAATTGTACATGCACATGCCTAAAAGACTTGCTGGCCGACGTCACTTCCGTTGGCTATTGAATTTTTGATACTGATTTAACTGTACACTACTCTCTTAACACATTGCGAATGCTGGGGCGTTTTGCACTTCCTCATTGCAGTCAAATCAAAAACTCTGCATTAGTCATAAGCCATCAGCTTCAGCTGATCACATAGACTAGCCTCGCCGCCGGAAATCAGTTATCATAAGCAGCACGCCCACCTGAGTTTCGTACATCCAGCTCAATAAGGTGCCAAAAGAACTTAATGTTTCTATGACATAATTCCTAACCCAGGTGAGTAGCTTCCGCCCAGCGCAACCAGAGCGCAACCACGAGAAACGGGGTAAAAAATGTGAACGTAATTTATGGATGGCACTTGGTGCAGCCTCCTGCCTCGTGGCTGCAGATCTGGGGGACCATAACTAGTGTCCCACCAACCAACTCCACTCCATTTCCAAGTCCTCGACAAACACTGAGTCCCTCCTGCCGCTGTATTCCGCTGGGCGGCGGCGGCGCGTGCCACCAGGGGCCCACACTCCACGGACAGGGGGTGGGGCGCCTGACGACAGCAGGCGGCCCGCCGGAGCGCTCCGTCCACGAGCTGCGTCGGCTGGGTGTGGTACCCCGATACGGCGCATCACATCACCGGCACGTGGCCGGTCCGTTAAGTAAAAGCCAAAAGGGGCCCGCGGTAACAAGAAACACGAGACTGAATGAGTTACCGAGTTAAATAGTGTCACCATGGTAGACTAAAATAAATACGCAAATGGCAGATACATTACACCATCACTCTCATCAAAGTTACATACACCAGCGAATTATTGGGCAAAGAGTCTTGGTGAAATGGATGCTATAAGCCATTATCACAAAACCGCACGCATAGACGCACAGGCACATGCGCTTGCTGACCAACAATTGCACGATTATTTCTGGCACCAGTTCGCAAAACGCAACAAGAGCAAGGACAAGCACAAGACCGTAGCTCTTTGCCGAAAGTAACGGCAGGCACACAGGAAGCGCATCCCTTCGAGCGGGGGGGGGGGGGGGCGTGCGTTGTCAACAGTGCGTCGCCTCTCTCAGCGGGTGACAGCACAGGCCGCCAGCCCGCCCGGCGACCGCCCCAACACCACACCTAGCGACCTACTGGCGCCCGGAACTGGAGCCGCGGCTGACGCCGAGTTGCGCCGAGCCGAGCCGAGCCGAGCCGAGCCCGAAGCTGCTGCTCCCACGGAGCTGGCGCTGACACCGAAGTCGCCGAGTCGAGACGAAGCTGGAGCTGAGATACGCTGCTGGGGCTGGAGCTGGCACGACGTCGAAGCTGAGGCTGAGTCGGAGCTGGAGCTGGAGCTGAGCTGAGCTCAGACCGAGCTGGAGCCGGTCATGCTGCTCAGCAGGAAGAGGCCGCTGAGATGCTGCGAGTGCCGCGCCAGCTCCGTCTTGACCGGGAAGCTCTCGCCGACGATGAGCCCGAGCGCGGCCACCAGGTCCTGGAAGCCGGCCTCTAGCGAGCCATGGTAGTCGGCCTGGTCGTCGGCCCGCAGCTGCGCGTTCAGTGACAGCGCCCGCTGACAAGCGTCCACGAACTCGCGGAACGCCTGCTTCAGCTGGTACAGCTTGTCACCCGGGAAGGAGGCGCGCACGCTCTCCTCGAGGAAGGCGGACGCGTACGCCAGTGGGCCGGCGTTCACCTGGACGCTCACGCTGCCCTGAGGGCGACACGGGCACACACAGTCACTGACACGCTGCCCTGGGGGCGACACGGGCACACAGTCACTGATGCGCTGTCCTGGAGGCACGCGCAGTCACCGACCCGCCGCCTTAGGGGCGACACGGGCGCACACAGCCACCGACACGCTGCCCTGGGGGCGACACGGGCACACACAGTCACTGACACGCTGCCCTGGGGGCGACACGGGCATACAGTCACTGATGCGCTGTCCTGGAGGCACGCGCAGTCACCGACCCGCCGCCCTAGGGGCGACACGGGCGCACACAGCCACCGACACGCTGCCCTGGGGGCGACACGGGCACACAGTCACCGATGCGCTGTCCTGGAGGCACGCGCAGTCACCGACCCGCCGCCCTAGGGGCGACACGGGCGCACACAGCCACCGACACGCTGACCTGGGGGTGACACGGGCACACACAGCCACCGTAGCGCTGCCCTAGGCGACGCGGACACATACAGTCGCAAACGCGCTGTCCTGAAGGCCACATGGGCACGCAGTCACCGGCACGCTGCTACGCACGCACGCGCGCGCTGCCCACCAGTCATCCAGTGTGAAAACCGACAGCTGACGCTGCCTCGGCGGCAACACGGCCGCCAGGGGCCGACTGTTCGGAGTGATAGTCACCACTCTCCTGCCGACGGGCTACGGACCAGTGATTATCCGAATATCGCCAAACACTGGCAACACTGATTGCCATCGGTCGCCAGCTGGCTGAACTGAAATGCAGCGTTAGTAAACCATCGCAGACCGGCCAACAGCACGGCCACCACAAACGCAAGTACCCAATGGCAACTCCAAGCCGGCTGCCTGTAAGAGGGGCTGTCATCGGGACACCACGGTCAGCAGCGGCGGGCCTGCCAGCTGACGACCGGGCCGGCGCCGCCCTGCCTCACCTGCAGCCGCAGCTGTAGCTTCTTGACGTCGGTCGGCTGGCGCTCCACCACCTCGACCAGCTCCCTGGACCGCCGCGTCATCTCGTCTATGGCCACCTCGATCGGCGACAGCTCGTACTCCTGCCGCGCGCGCCCGCCACAGGTCAGCAGCGCACGGGGGTCGGTCGGCGTGGCCGGACGCGACACGGCGGCCGGGGTCACCGGCCACCGCCGCTCAGCAGCGGCCGCTGCTCTATCGACAGGCGTCGACACTGACGCCCGTGCCCCAACGTTGCTACCCGCCTAGTCCACATGCGTCCACACACCAGTCAACACACCACAATGTGCTGTATTTCTGCGAGACGCGACGGCTCCCAGGCCCAGCTGTGCATCAGACTGACGGAGTCACCGCACACACACCTGGCGCCGGATGACCGGTATCCGCGTCCGCACGTAGGGGAAGCAGTAGTCGGTGGTGAGCACAGTGCGCCGGCGCCACTGCTGTTCCACGGGGCCGCGTGGACCGCCGCCGCGCGTGAACGGCGTCTCGTACATGAACTGAAACGGCCACACTCGAGTCTGTAGATGCAACTGGACGCAGCAGTCGTCTTCCACGAGCGAGGCGTCCACTGCACTGTCCAGCGACGCACAGCCGTTCTGATTTGATGGGACGGGTTTGCAGAACACAGTGGAATGGGAACGGGTTTGGATTCGACACACTTTCACTTGAGACTTGAGCCCGTTTGATTTCGACGTTTGAAGTGTTCATATGCTGGTTATATAGCAGTGCAAGACGTGAAACGAGGACAAGATCTCTATCCTAGAGCACGCCTCAAAACTTCCATCATCGTTGTCAGCTGATGAAAAACTCGCTGAACTGTGCACATACCACACTTGATGACTATTCCAAAGAAAACTTGGGCTGCAGACTGCTAGGACACTGCCAGTACCCAAAATCGTTGCGTTTGTAAGCGATGATGGCGCAGAAATACTGCGCACTGCATGGCACACATAATCGAACCACACGGCCCAAATCCGAGGGCGTTTGAAGTCAGAGCACTTGGTAAGCATGTGAAGTGCTATAATACGTAGTTTTGGCGCGTACAGAAACGGCTCAAGGATAAACAAGACATAGCCATTCAGACGTCACTGCCGTCGCGTTAAGCTCTGCGAATGGGGTTCATCAAAGGAAGACGAAACTTTGGAGCCGCTATATCCCAAACGGTCGCCGTCGCACTCCTCCACCAGCGGTCGCCGCGGGCGCAGGAGGCGGTGACGCCTCCCAGGCCGGCGCCGTGAGCCGACCGTCCCACCTGTTTGATGTTGTTGTTGCGCTCGAACTCCGTGGGCCGCGCGTCGAGGTCGACGTCGTCCCAGTGGGGCGTGAGGTGCGTCACCTGGATGTAGGCCAGCCGCGGGTCCAGGTCGGCCATCACCACCTGACGTCACCGCCGGTCACAGGGGGTCAGGCAAGACCACCGACCGTCGCCGTGGGTCGCACACCGGCCAGCCTCCTCCAAATCAGCTGAGTGCAACCACGGACAGCGCCAGGCTGGAGACGTCGCCACAGGTATCGAGCATCGCCCTCAGCCCGCGCTCGTGACCATAGCTGGCATACCACACACACCAAAGGCCCCCGTGCATGACTAACAAAATCAAACGGTGGATGGAAACGCAACCAGGGACCACTCTAACAAATCCACACATTCACGCTCGGCGAAACATATCCATAACCTGTCAGTGAAAGCCAGGCCCGGGTGCAATTGTGCTCCGCCACGGCACGGACTCGGCGAGCACGCGCCGTCAGCCGCGTGAGGGGAGCGCTGCCGCCGCGCCGCCGGACGCAGGCCGCGGCCCGGTCCAGTCCGTACCGGGGCCGAGTCCTTGATGATGCGCACGTTCTCCTTGCCGAACTTGTGGCAGTGCAGGTGGTACAGCTTGTCGCTGACCTCCGCCAGGCAGGTGACCTTGGGCTCCTTGTACACGTACTCACGGTCGTGGTCCTTGTCGAAGTAGTTCTGGCGACAGGGGCGCGGTGAGTTGACGCGGCGCGGCGCGTAGGTCCGCAGGTCCGCTGCCGGCGCTCGTGACACCAGCACATAATCGCACAGGGCACGGTCTCGGCTCGGTCAGCACCCGTCTCCTTACGGCGCAGAGTCTACAGCACGACCGATGGGTTATCAAAGAAGCCAGCTAACTCCAGTCTACAGGCACGCTGGCTAACCCCTCCCCCCCCCCTCCCTATCCCACAAAACGAACAGAGGCGACACGGTGCGTGGTACGCGCATTAGACATACGCAGACGACACTCCGGCCCACCGGCTGACCTGACTGACCTGACCCAGACAGATGACCCGGAAGTAGGTGCCGAGCAGGCGGCGGCCGGAGATGTTCAGCTGCACGATCCGATTGTAGCAGCGGTGCATGTGATGGTGCGCTTCCGCCAGCTCACCGTAACTGCGCCGCCACAGCAGGTCACGCAACAAACAACACGTACGACTAACGGACAGCCAAAACACTTAACAGCTTCCATATTCCACACACAGAGCAAGGCGCATTCTAGCATGAAACTGACAGCCGACTACACGGCACCAAGTCAGTCATTCCCGCCCTGCCACATTCCGGTGACACATAGTGTTTAGGTTCGACATGTTGTGGATGGCGATGCCGTGGAGCTCATGAAGTGGCCAAAAGATAACAGTCTCCAGAAACTTGGCGTCATCGACGTTTCTTCGGGGCAATTCGAGACAAAGATAATAATTCAGCCTTTATGGCGCGCCGACCGCCCTAGTCATATGGCGCCCATAGGCACTATGTTGTGCAGTTGCCATTAAATCACTTATCTCGAACGCCAAATCCCATACGCAGCAAATCGCGCCGCGCTGACTAAGCCAGCCGACTCCCACTGAGCCGGAGTTCCCACACCCGCTGACAGAAGTCAGCGGAGGGGGGGGGGGGAGGGGCACCCCAGCGGACGGCACGTACCTGCGCCGCCTGCGGTAGATGGGCACCAGGATGTCGTACACGTTGGGCAGCAGCTCCTGCCGCTCGCACAGCTCCATGGCCTCGGCGCACACCTTCAGCTGCGCCACCAGCGACTCCTCCGTGTAGCAGAGGTCACCGATGCCTGACGCGCGGGGGGTGGGGGGGGGGGTCAGGGCGGGGCGGCACACGCCGCCGGAAAGTGCGTCCAGCTGGCCGACTGGTCGTACTACCGCACCCCGAGACCACAGTGTGGGGATCGGCACTCACGAGTCACCTTCTGGCCATTACGCAGGCAGCGCTGGGGGCTGACGGACAAGTTCGTAGGCGCATTGCCTTGGTCCAATGGAGCCCATATGAAAGGCTTCATTGTTCTTGATAGTATCATTTACCCGAAATGAGTGCATGACTGGTTACCCGTGTTAGCGTCTGTGTGGTGAGCATTAACTTCCGGTTGCGCGCGGTACGTTCTGGCCCCTCTCTGAGAAATAGCAGACAATTTTCGAAAGGGCTTGATATGCACCTGCATTTCATGCACAGAACTTTGTCAATGTAAAAGCAAATGTATGTCACGCATCCGCTCATTAATTATGTCGCCATTCAGTCCCTTGTGATGGTCTAAAGCGTGACACCAAGGTTAAGGATTTGGTTGATGTTTTAGCATGGTAACGTGTTGGACATCAAATATAAGCATTCAACTCTATCAAAACCTGCTTCCTTTTTTGAAGGAGCGGCCAAAGCCCATCGGCCACGACGGCCAGGTGTCCTATCCCTGTCCGCGCGACACGAAGCGCGGTGCCAGCGCAGCCACTGACCGAGATCGAACTTGAGGTTGTTCTCGTCGCGCACCACGTTGGCGGAGACGGCGTGGAACGCCTGGCAGCCGAGCTCGTGCTCGCCCCGCTGCAGCAGGTACTCGGCCATCAGCGCCGCGATGTGTACCTGGCACATGGCCGCCTGCAGCACGGCCGCGAAC
The DNA here is from genome assembly GCF_011947565.3 of Pollicipes pollicipes. Classification (NCBI taxonomy): domain Eukaryota; kingdom Metazoa; phylum Arthropoda; class Thecostraca; order Pollicipedomorpha; family Pollicipedidae; genus Pollicipes; species Pollicipes pollicipes. Next base: position 336,541 of record NW_023596737.1, on the reverse strand, counting down.
ACCCGCCAACCGTCAGGGGACGTGATATCTCCCCGTCACACGGTCTGGCGCCTGACCCCAGTAACACGGCGGTACACGGGCGGGTGTCACGTCTGTTGCCCAGTCGAGCCTCACGCAAGATCAGTTTTGTGACAGCGGACACCATGGTACGCCACCGACGCGCCCCCGCTCCACCCGACGAACGCCAGTCAGGCACCCGCCGTCGAGACCGGCCACTGAGCGAAGGTGTGTGCCGATATGAGAATATACGCACCCTGGACCCAGGAAATCTCCCGCCTACCTCGGATAGGTTACCGTTCCTCCCGCCTACCTCGGACAGGTTACCGTTCCTCCCGCCTACCTCGGAGAGGTTACCGTCCCTCCCGCCTACCTCGGACAGGTTACCGTCCCTCCCGCCTACCTCGGACAGGTTACCGTCCCTCACGCCTACCTCGGAGAGGTTACCGTCCCTCCCGCCTACCTCGGACAGGTTACCGTCCCTCCCGCCTACCTTGGGCAGGTTACCGTCCCTCCCGCCTACCTTGGACAGGTTACCGTCTCCCCCGCCTACCTCGGAGAGGTTACCGTCGCGCACGTGGCACTTGGCCATGCTGCGCAGCCACGTCTCGCGCAGCTGCGGAGTGCTGGCGTAGCTGTTGGCCAGGCTGTGCTGCAGGTCGACCAGCACGGCCGGGTCGTTCTCGTGTTCCTTAAGCTGCGCCGTCGCCATCAGCACGGTCCGCACGCGCTTCGTCAGGTCCTTCACGTCCGACACGAAACCTGACGGCGGCACGCGCCCAGCCGCGATCTCAGAAACAACGTGACTGAGCGCGACAGAGGGGACTCAAGACAAATGTTCTGGCCGGTAAGAGATCTTACTGACAGATGTGAGAGCCAGTAAAAACAGGCCAGTACTGTCCCAATGCTGCAAGAATCAAACTGGAAGGCGGACAAGTCAATTTTCCTTCTGACGTAGGGGGCGCGTGCAGAAGCAATGACCAATCATTAGATTGGTGTACATGTGGGCAACTGCAACGTGTGCGTGTTCGATGGTTTACATGGAGCGGTCAAGGTTCTTAATCCCAACACACACGGAATATTGCCAAACGTTTGACTAAAAACATTCCAAACAATGCTTGCACATAATTCCCGCTATGAAGTTAAATGAACTTCTCCAAAGATGATTCGAGTTATCCGACCTCAAACCGACCAAAGCTGGTGACATTCTGAGACTCCTGTCGCTTCGAGTCTCAGCCGATGTATGTGGTCACGTCTTCTTGTTCCGTGTTATTCCACCAGATTCCTCGCGTGAGGCCTGGGTCAGGGATGGGCCAGACCAAATGTAGAGCCAAAGAATGACCAAACAGATATTCTCAGCCCCTGCACCCCACAGCGACGCGACCGCCGTCTGGGGCGCTGCAGTCCAGGACGCGAGGGCGTGAAGGCGCCGGCACTCACCGGTCCGGGTCATGACTTTGTCGCTGTTGGCGTAGCTGTTGATGAGCGAGAGACTCTCGTAGAACTGGGACGAGTCCAGCACCACCGACTCACCCAGCAGCTGGGACACCTTGATGATCACCTGCGATCACAGGGTGACACATCAGCTGAGAATGACATCAGCTGACAGGATGACACATCAGCGGACACACTAAGCGCTGCTGATTATCACACGGAATTACTGACCTCGATCGCCCGCCACGTTACCTCCTGACGCCGCTGTACAGACATCGCACAGCTGGCCAGTCCGAGAGCTCATTATATTCTTTTCCGGATCACAGCGGTTGGAGTTGTTTCCGCGGCATCCTGATCTCAGTATAACCCTCACGAGTATTTCGCCACATCAAATATAAACTATGCATCTCGCGACTCAACTCCCACCTCAAATGTGACAGTAAACACATGGAGCCAGTCTACACCGCATTCGGCCACGACTGGGGACGCCTGCAAGGCCATCCTCAGATCCAAACCAAACCAACCTGCAGGTGGACCCGCGTGAATGCCTTGCGGTTGGTGAACTCGAAGTTGCCGCGCATCAGCAGGTAGAGCAGGGCGCAGGCCTCGTGGCGCGTGCTGGCCAGCGGACTGTTGCAGCAGCGTAGCAGGTCGTAGCACAGGCGGCCGCACAGCTCGGCAGGGCCTGAGGGCGCACAAGGGGCGGGAGTAACAGACCATTCTCACCGGTCGGATTCCGCCATAAGCTCAGTAATAAGGTGTATCTCAGACAAAGTCACCGGGTGAAATGAGTGGACAAGGTTGAGAGTTCTCGCAAAACAAATACAATTGTGTTTAAAAAAGAACATCACCAATAATTAAGCCAAAGCAATCGGAAAACCTTACATAACCTTCACGTACCACACGCCACTATACGTCTCCACGCTCTAGTGCTGGACGAACATCCGAGAGTACCATAATACAGGGCAGCGCTGTAGTGCTACACGAACATGCGGAGCGTACCGTGATATAGGGCAGCGCTGTAGTGCTACACGAACATGCGGAGCGTACCGTGATATAGGGCAGCACTGTAGTGCTGGACGAACATGCGGAGCGTACCGTGATATAGGGCAGCGCTGTAGTGCTACACGAACACGCGGAGCGTACCGTGATATAGGGCAGCGCTGTAGTGCTGGACGAACATGCAGAGCGTACCGTGATATAGGGCAGCGCTGTAGCGCTGGACGAACAAGCGAGCGTACCGTGATACAGGGCAGCGCTGTAGTGCTGGACGAACATGCGAGCGTACCGTGATATAGGACAGCGCTGTAGTGCTGGACGAACATGCGGAGCGTACCGTGATATAGGGCAGCGCTGTAGTGCTACACGAACATGCGGAGCGTACCGTGATATAGGGCAGCGCTGTAGTGCTACACGAACATGCGGAGCGTACCGTGATATAGGGCAGCGCTGTAGTGCTGGACGAACATGCAGAGCGTACCGTGATATAGGGCAGCGCTGTAGCGCTGGACGAACAAGCGAGCGTACCGTGATACAGGGCAGCGCTGTAGTGCTGGACGAACATGCGAGCGTACCGTGATATAGGACAGCGCTGTAGTGCTGGACGAACATGCGGAGCGTACCGTGATATAGGGCAGCGCTGTAGTGCTACACGAACATGCGGAGCGTACCGTGATATAGGGCAGCGCTGTAGTGCTGGACGAACATGCGGAGCGTACCGTGATATAGGGCAGCGCTGTAGTGCTACACGAACATGCGGAGCGTACCGTGATATAGGGCAGCGCTGTAGTGCTGGACGAACATGCGGAGCGTACCGTGATATAGGGCAGCGCTGTAGTGCTGGACGAACATGCGGAGCGTGCCGTGATATAGGGCAGCGCTGTAGCGCTGGACGAACATGCGGAGCGTACCGTGATATAGGGCAGCGCTGTAGTGCTACACGAACATGCGGAGCGTACCGTGATATAGGGCAGCGCTGTAGTGCTGGACGAACACGCGGAGCGTACCGTGATATAGGGCAGCGCTGTAGCGCTGGACGAACAAACGAGCGTACCGTGATACAGGGCAGCGCTGTAGTGCTGGACGAACATGCGAGCGTACCGTGATATAGGGCAGCGCTGTAGCGCTGGACGAACAAGCGAGCGTACCGTGATACAGGGCAGCGCTGTAGCGCTGGACGAACATGCGGAGCGTACCGTGATACAGGGCAGCGCTGTAGTGCTGGACGAACAAGCGAGAGTACCGTGATACAGGGCAGCGCTGTAGTGCTACACGAACATGCCAGCGTACCGTGATACAGGGCAGCGCTGTAGCGCTGGACGAACATGCGGAGCGTACCGTGATATAGGGCAGCGCTGTAGCGCTGGACGAACATGCGGAGCGTACCGTGATATAGGGCAGCGCTGTAGTGCTGGACGAACATGCGAGCATACCGTGATACAGGGCAGCGCTGTAGCGCTGGACGAACATGCGGAGCGTACCGTGATGTAGGGCAGCGCTGTAGCGCTGGACGAACATGCGGAGCGTACCGTGATATAGGGCAGCGCTGTAGTGCTGGACGAACAAGCGAGCGTACCGTGATACAGGGCAGCGCTGTAGTGTTGGACGAACATGCGAGCGTACCGTGATACAGGGCAGCGCTGTAGCGCTGGACGAACATGCGAGCGTACCGTGATACAGGGCAGCGCTGTGGCGCTGGACGAACATGCGGGCGTACCGTGATACAGGGCAGCGCTGTAGTGCTGGACGAACATGCGAGCATACCGTGATACAGGGCAGCGCTGTAGTGCTGGACGAACATGCGAGCATACCGTGATATAGGGCAGCGCTGAAGTGCTGGACGAACATGCGAGCGTACCGTGACACAGGGCAGCGCTGTAGTGCTGGACGAACATGCGGAGCGTACCGTGATACAGGGCAGCGCTGTAGTGCTGGACGAACATGCGCAGCGCGGCGAAGGCGTGCCGCAGCACAGCCTCGGACTGGCCCGGGTGCAGCAGGCCCAGGTAGACGTCGGTGAGCAGCGCCATCTGGGCGTTCTGTCCGCCGCGCTGCGCCACCCGCTCCGAGAAGTGGGCCGAGTAGAGGCAGGCCAGGTCCAGCGCCACCAGCGCCACCTCGCTGGCCAGGTGCGGCGGCGTGGCGCCGGCCGCCGAGGCGCCTCCGCCTGACGGGTGAGGGTCCGACCGTCACTGCGGGCCGCTGGCACCGGCCTCCACGCCGGTCCGGCCTCGGTGAAGGCTGTTTGCAACTCACTGCACGCTCGGAGCGGTTATGCCACGCATGGGCGACGGTAAATGCGATCCCATGAAGCGTCAGGATTGACCTGGATCTGATCAGGATTGATCTGATGTGCTTGATGAACATCCAGCACCGGGACTATCCAGTTCACAGGCCTGCGTTCGGTATGGACAAATAATGCCGGTCCGCGCCTATACGTCAGGTCACATGTCACACCAGAGCCCCCTGGGTCACATGTTGCACCCCAGCCCGTTGGGCCACATGTCACACTCCCGCCGGCCGTCCCTGCGACGCTCACCGCCGCCGGACGGCTCCGGAAGTGCCGGCTCGCTGGGAGCGCCGCCGCCGGCCGCCGCCGCCGCCGGGTCCATGCGGGCAGGCAGCGTGAACGCCTTCTTGACCTCGCTGACGCGCGGGTGGGCGCGTATGAGGCCGCCCGAGTACCGGAACTGGCACAGGCACATCCTGGCACGCGGAGAGGCACGCGACGTCAGCCGGTCCCCCCGCGGCGGCAGGTCAGCAGGCTGGCTGTGTCCCACATCCAGCCCGTCGACAGAGTAGCCTGACGTTGAACTGCACCGTGGCGGCGCTGGGCGCCAACGAATGCCCAAGGCCTCAAGCAACTCACATCACGTGCATTCAGATCAGCTCTAACCGAGTATCCCCGTCCATTTGGCAACAGTCGCACCTGAAAGGCACGATGAGCCGCGAGCCCAAGAGACCTCCGTGCAGTCTGTCACCCAAGCGGGTGTCACCGCTCAGCGCGTCGGGGCTGAGACCTCTTATCCAGGCCCGGAGGCCGCAGCCCGTCCGCCACTCACTGGACCAGCGTGAAGAAGTTGACCACGTCGTCCTCGGCGGCGTACTTCCACCACGTGACGAGCAGCTCGTCGGGCACGTGACGCACCACGTGCAGGAAGCAGACGAGCAGGTCGCGCGCCTCGCCCGGCAGCAGCTTGTCGTACCGGTACAGCGCGCCGGGGTCGTGCGCTGTGCTCAGCGTCCTGTCCGCGCGCCGGGGCACAGTGTTGGCGCGCGCCGCACTCGGAGCCCGCCACGACTGAATACCGCTCAAAATCGGTAATGATTTTGAAAACAAAAAATATAAAAAGTTCGAGTCAAGGGGCTTCAATCTCACTGCAACAAGACTACGACCAAACACTTGCTTCAGATATCTCTTATAGCCCAAAACAGTGCTCCACCACGGTAAAAATACCCTCCGCATTGCCTTAAGCACCATCACTGCGGGTGGCAGCTGGCGTGCGCCGCCTCGCACCGCAGCCAGCAGCAGCGTCACCTATTGTGCGTGGAGCGCTTGCCGCCCGGCTGGCTGTCCGTGTCGCCGAGCTCGGCGGCGCGCTGCGACGAGGCGTCGCCGTTCTCGGCGTGCACGGCCGACTCGACCGTCGTGTCCGTCTGGGAGGAGGCCGTGGACGCCAGGCTGATGGTGGAGGCGGCTCTGCTCTCCGACGCCTGCTGACCTGCGGAGCATGCGGCGTGAGGGACGGCTGGAGCTGGAGCTGGAGCTGGAGCTGGAGCTGGAGCTGGAGCGGCATCACGGGTGGTCGCGGATAGATGGGTTCTAACATCTGATCTGATGTCATTTAATTTTCATACGATTACATGACACTGGCAAGCTTCTGTGTTGTACCAAATATCCAGCAAAGCTTCTATAGATCGGTGGAAACTAACTGATTTCTAGATGTGCGATCAAAAGCGCCAAACGTTGGGTTTCATCGCACCAGAGCAGCGGACAATTCACTTAACAGCGGCCGGTGCCGGCCGTCGGTGGCGGCGCTACGTACTCTGTCCGGCGATGTAGGCCAGGTAGGTGGACTCGCGCTGCGCCACCCTGGCGTGCGAGGCCAGGTCCATGTTTGGGGCGAACCTGTAGGCCAGGCGCGCTCTGACGCTCACCACCAGCGGTACCCGGGCCCGGCCAGCACTGGCACAGGCGCAACCAGTGACGGCCAGGAGCACCCAGTGTCGACCAAAAGCACCCAGTGACGACCAGGAGCACCAGGACCCGGCCAACACTGACACAGACGCACCCAGTGACAACAAGGAGCGCCCGAATCACGCTTAAAAAGCTGGACGATAACATGGACTCCTGGCAGCCAACAATCCCGGCGGCGTTCGGCGTCCAGGTGGTGCGGCTCTGGGCACTCAGCGAGCTGCCTCTGAATACGGTCAGTCGTCTGCGTCTGCACATCGTGCGCAAATGGAGCAGCGCTGTCGCCGGCTGACATGTTGCGGTGACCTGAGCTGACCTGTCCCATGCGAGGACAGCCAATCTCGATCGGCTGCGAGACAGTGCCCCAGTGAACGGACACTTCGCTGACCTGGTGCAATGGCCTGGTGGCCTGTGCTGACCTGGTGCAATAGCCCGGTATCAGTGCTGACCTGGTGCAGTGGCCCGGCGATCTGTGCTGACCTGGTGCAGTGGCCCGGTGACCTGTGCTGACCTGGTGCAGTGGCCCGGTGACCTGTGCTGACCTGGTGCAACGGTCCGGTGACCTGTGCTGACCTAATACAGTGGTTCGGTGACCTGTGCTGACCTGACACAGTAGCCCGGTGGGCTGTGCTGACCTGGTGCAGCGGCCCGGTGACCTGTGCCGACCTGGCGCAGTAGCCCGGCGACCAGTGCTGACCTGGTGCAGTGGCCCGGTGACTTGTGCTGACCTGATACAGTGGCCCGGTGACTTGTGCTGACCTGATACAGTGGTCCGGTGACCTGTGCTGACCTGGCGCAGTAGCCCGGCGACCTGTGCTGACCTGTTGCGGTTTCCCAGCGATGAGGTGCCGTCGGCGGCCGCCCAGGAGTAGCTCGTCTGCCAGGTGGCCGTGGAGCGATGGGACGCGGCGCGGCTGACGGCTGACCCCGTCCCCGCCGCCGTCGCCGGCGCCGCCGGCACGGCCGCCTCCAGCCGGTGCAGGTGCTCCAGCAGGATGCCCACCAGCGGGAAGTACAGCGTGGCGATGCGCGCCTTCTGGCCCTGTCGACGCGAGCAGCACACAGGTCAGGTCAGGTCGGCGCCGACCGCCCTGGACGCGGACACGGCGTGAGGCAGACACGGTGTGGCGTCCGTGACGTTAACAGAGCAGCCGCGACCAAGCGACAGCGAACGAGCCCGTCCGTCGGACTTGGTCACCCGCCTCGCCGGTCTTACGCTCCACGCTCCTGCGCGCCACCCGCGGAACCTGCTGAAAACTTCCAGACAGAGCCACCCCGTCCCGCGAACCCAGACAGATGTCCGGGGTCCCGAACACGTCACCGGGGGGCTGGCGAGCGGCGCGCGGTCCCGGCCGGCGCACCTTGGTCTGGTAGCGGTCGTCGTAGGCGTGCTTGACGACCAGGTCACGGACGGCGTGGATGGCCATGCGGCGCACGTCGGGGATTTGGCTGAGTGCCAGCCGCAGCTCGTGCAGCATCAGGCCGGTCAGGTAGTGCTTGGCGCTGAACGACTCGGACATGAAGTACTCCTGCTGGAAGTCTGACACACACACAGACATCACGCGGTCAGAAGGGCGAGAGCATGCAGGTCAGGTCAGCTGATGACAACAGCATTCAAAGACGACCGTCATGTGATTAGAAACCAACGGATCGCGGCCAGCCGGCTCATAAGTTCATCAGCCAGCTGACCAAGCAGCCAAATCCGAGATAGGGCCACAGCACAAAATTTGGAATCACACTTTGTGATTCAAAATCTGGAATCGGTGATTTCAAAACATGAAACAGTCAAGCGCATTTTCGTTCCCACTGTTTCACGACGTCTGCCTCAGCACGTGAACGCCGTCCCCGCGGAGTGGCGGTATATCTGCGGGCAGCGGCAGCCGGCCCGCGCCAGCAGCGCCGCGTCGCCCGGGCCTTACCGTGCAGCGAGCGGATGCTGGTGCGCGCCGGGTTGAAGATGGGCAGGTTCAGCTGGATGTAGTGCTCATGGGCGCACACCATCTGCAGGAACTCGAACTTGTACTCCCAGAGGAGGCGCGGGTCGGCCAGGCTGAACTTCTCCAGGTACGAGGTGATGAGGCGGAACACGAAGCCGCGGTCCATCAGGCTCAGGCAGCGCTGCGGGGAGCGGGCGCAGCGTCACGCGCGCACCACGCCGGAGCGCTCCACACGTGTCAGGACAGATGCCTCGGGCGATCACAACCACCTTCCCAGCCGCCCATACAGTCCAACGTTACCGCGCGCCGCTCTAGCGGAAAACTACGTCATGTGTAGACGTTCAACGATAGAAACAGCTCGCAGACGAAAGGAGCTCAGTCCACGCACGTCTGGGGCAGCCCGCCGGCTCGCACGGGGGGGGGTGGCTGGGCAGCCGGCGGGCTCGCACGGAGGGGTGGCTGGGCAGCCGGCGGGCTCGCACGGAGGGGTGGCTGGGCAGCCGGCGGGCTCGCACGGAGGGGTGGCTGGGCAGCCGGCGGGACAGCCAGCCGGGCCCGGCCGCCGTCCACCGCACCTTCAGCAGAGCGGCCATGCTGCGGTTGGCCTCGCGCGTCTCCAGCGGCAGCTCCTTGTACTTCTGCAGTATGTACGGGTAGAACGACTCCAGCATCGTCTCCAGCTGCTTGTTGAAGCTGGCCGTGAACCGCTCGTGGCGCTGCATCTGTGTAACAGTGACGTCGCGGTGACGTCACAGGTGCGTCTCGCCGGCCGGGCCTCGCGGCTCGGGGCTGACAACGGCGGTGGTGAAGCACGGGAACGTCGGGCTTTTAACAACACCGCGGCGACGCTGGCATTGCCGCTACCATCCGGACAGCACCTCTGGCGAGCAAACAGTGCCAATTCAGACGAGACGGCTAAACGGTACTCGTAACCGTCAATACTCCGGCATATTGCCATAATAGATGATAAGGTGATGACCAACAACGATTTTATCAAAGTAGGAGACATGACAACACTCTTGCACTTCTTCTCGACTCACTGGTGCCATGATTTGCAATCTCCGAGAACTTCGAGAGCGTTATCGATTAAACCTAGTGATCACACCAAACGACGCCCAGTTAATTACAAATGGTTTAAATAAATGCTAAGTTGTGTTTTTCCAAATAAAGCAGAAATCATACACAGCAAAGCCACAATAATATGAGTGCTGTAGGCTGCTTAGCGTATGTTGTCATAACATTTTTTTAAACTATCTGCCTATTAAAATAGAACAGACGGCTTTCCCAAAGTCTTGTGTTACGCTTAAGAGAATATCAAACAGGTCCAAGCACACGTTAAGCCAGAGCCAAAACGACAGAAAAAACCGGGTGCTACGACCGTGTGTGACGTGTAGGTAGATACGCATACTGCATCTTAAAGTACATGTACCGAATAATTCAAACCTACGACCAGCGCATCAGAAAGCAAGTAAAGCTAAGATGCCCTTGAGGCAACCAAAATTACGAGGCCACAAAATGGAAACATCTCCCCTGACGCCTGAGTAACTTTGACGAACGTCCCAATAATAATGCAACATACGACTTGTTCGCTTCATCGAACATGACATAATATCAACCGTTGTCACACAGCACCCAACCGTGAGTAAACGGCGGGGTATCGCAGACATGACACGGGTGTAGGGCATGCGATGATTCAAAAGCGACGCTGCGACGCCAAAAATACGCCACCGCGCTAAAACACGCATCAGCGGGCGCTAGAAAAACCAAACGTAAGACCATGCGCGGAGAGCAGCGGCCAAACGCTGCGGGCTAAGCTGGCGTCTGTGAAAGGGGCGCGGCGCGCGGGGTGACTGGCGGCGGCCGGTCCGCGGCTCGCAAGCTAACTCACGTCACTACTCGGATCGGCGGCGTCCACCTGCGGGGTCGACAGAACGACACTGAGACCGCGCGCCGACCGCCAGGGAGCGCAGTGAGGTCGGCGGCGGCAGCGGCGGCGGCTGCACGGGCGTGGAGCCGCCGCCGAGCCGGCGCCCGGGAGGGGCCGCCTCCAACACGGCCAGCCGCAGTGCGCAGGAGAGGGCGCGGGGACCGGGCGGGGCAGGACACTGAGGCCGCGCGGGTGCTCTCGCCGACTGCGACTGGTGGCGGGATGCGTGACCAAGCCCCTCCCCCCCCCCCCGTTATAGTGCGGCTGCCATACACGCGGCGAGCAGCCAGACAACGAGGCGAAAGTCGAGACACACTACGTCTACACAGAGCGGAGAGACCTGTGAATAGCCGGCGCGCACGGTGACAAAAGCGAGTGGCGCCAGGCGCGAGCAAAGGAACGCCACCCGTGGCTGGGCGGGCACAGGCGGTCGCCCCGTGAACAGCCGGGGCCGCCGCCGGCGCCGACCGCGCCCCCGTCGGCCGCGGCCAGAACCCCCACCTTGATGCGGCCTGAGTTGAGCAGATGCAGCGCCATCGACTTCATGATGATGTCGAACAGCGAGCTGGAGTGGCGCAGCAGCTTGTGCACCAGCAGGAAGTCCATGTTGCTGGGCTGCAGGAGCTGGCACAGGCCGCGGCACAGCGCCTCGTGCACGCAGGTCTGGCCGCTTGGCGGCAGACGCCACTCGGCCAGCACGTGCTGGCGGCGAGAACGCGAGTCAGAGGGTCGGGGCAGGAGGCTCAGGTCGGCGACGGCCACACCTTGGAAGATAGGGGGCAACGGAGCAGCGCATATAGGACTGGAAACACAGGCTGGGCTTTGCGGGCGTCGGCTCAGGAGGTGACATAGACCGCCCATGGTTACAAGCGGACAGGGACAGGCTGTCAACTGGACACGCGTCCCGCCCATCCACCGGCGACACCGCCGGACTATCCAGACACACCCCCTAGGGCGTAGCGGGCCGCGGCAGATGGCGGGTCTCCGAAGAGGTCGCGCGCCGGCGGCGGGGCCTCACCCGGGTGTAGATGTCGACCAGCCGCTGCCGGCCGACCTGATGCAGGGTGGTGATGACGTGCGTCAGCACCCGCAGCGTGTTCTGCACAACGTCGTCTGAGTCGCTGCTGACCAGGATGCGCAGCAGCTGGTTCAGCAGCGTCGGCAGGAAGCGAATCAGCGTGGCCACGTCGATGGCGTGCAGCGCCTGCAGACGCGTCCGGCGGGTCACACGCGCGTCACCCGGCCTGCGCACCCGCGGCGCGCGTCCCACGCACCGCGCGCCGCGGGACGCGCCCGTGTCCGGTCCCGCCCTCTGCGTCAGTGGGCGGCGAGGGCGGAATCAGACACGCCCCCCCCCCCCTCACCAGTCAAACCCGAGTCGTGCACACACAGCAGCGGTGTCGTGACGATCAGAGGTACATATAAATACAGGCTGTCAGACGATCTCTGATTAGGCAGACTGCTACGTTCGCACGACCTCCAAACATCGCGAGACACGGGTAGTACCGACTGCACACCAGAAGAGACGGAAGAAGCGGCTAAAGACCGGCGAATAGAACACTCAGCCCGCCGAGCAAAAATGATGCCTGACACCGGATGAAAAGCAGGGAAAACACACACAACTGAACATCACCCAGGGCGCCAGCTGGTCTGACAGACAGCAAGCACATTAAAAAACACGTGCAAAAACACATAAAAGTCGACCAAGCAACCGTGCCAGCGCACCTCGGAAACATTGGAAGAGGGCCACGTATGCATTCGCAAAAGCTAAGGAAGCGTTGGTGGCTGTCAAGATGCAGGGAAAGCTACATTACACCTCATCTCTAATCTCCCATGACACACGCGTGCTTCCCATGTCCAGGGCGGCGCCGCGCTCCAGTGTAGTGCTCCGCGCAAATAACCGGCCGTTCATATGGGTGTGGATAGCCTATAGCTTTGCTAATATCGCAGCCAATGGCTAAAAACAGAGTCGTTTTATTCCGTTTTTCGCTTCTTCAGGACTGCTTATTCATTCTTGCAGTTTTTTTACCCTTAAGGATGTGAAAGGCGAAATATATTGACTCTGAGTTTAGGCCCTTCGTCTATAACATGAGCAAAGACTATTTACTACACTGCACATTCACTTTAATTATGCTAAAAAAACTGCATCCGAACTACAATTACTTGAACCAGCGTCCATATAGAGATCAGCTTTGTATGGTCAACTACGTCTTACTTAAATCCAACATAGCATCGTGACCTATATATCCATGTAAAGAGCACCTCCAGAACCGGGACGGCCATAAAGAGAACAGCGGCAGTTTCACTGAACATTCATAAAATCTGAGTCAGTTCAAGAGGCATGTTAGACATAAATATGTCGGCTAGTGTAGTCCATGATGGAAACAAAAGCCTCCAATCAGACAAGCTTTTGCTCCCTTAAGCCTAAAGGCCAACAGAAAGAACGGCAAATGGCAAACGGGGAGCTGCACGCATACTTCCAGGGTTCAGATTAAATGACAACAGTCCAGAGCCACTGGTCCTATTCGCTAACTTCAAAACTTGAATTTTCCGCATTCAGATCACGGCATTTAAAAAAAAAACTGTGGGAGTGAACTTGGCATTTTCTCTTTCACGACCTCACGAGGATACACACAGGTCCTTTTCAAATGGGATAGTAGGCGCGCAAGCACCAGCGCGGACTCAGACCATCGGCAGAGTGGGCAGCGTGGGCTCAGACCATCGTCCTGTTCAGCCACGTTGGGACTCTAGCTCTAACATATCTACCAGCAGCAGAACATGCCAAAACAGGATCCTGACTGCATGTGCAGGCACGCGTGCAGTACCAATACCGGCAGGACAGACACGCGTGCAGTGCCAATACCGGCAGGATAGACACGCGTGCGTGGCCAATACCGACAGGACAGACTCACGTGCAAAGACCAATACCGACAGGACAGACTCACGTGCAGTGACCAATACCGACAGGACAGACACGCGTGCAGTGACCAATACCGGCAGGACAGACACGCGTGAAGTGGCCAATACCGGCAGGACAGACAGGCGTGCAGTGGCCAATACCGGCAGGACAGACACGCGTGCAGTGACCAATACCGGCAGGACAGACACGCGTGCAGAGACCAATACCAACACAACAGGCACCCGTGCCGTGACCAATACCGGCAGGACAGACACGCGTGCAGTGACCACTAACGGCAGGACAGACATGCGTGCAGTGGTCGATACCGGCAGAACAGACACGCGCAACGTGACTTATACTGGCAGGACAGACATGCATGCAGCGACCAATATCGGTTGGACAGACACGCGTGCAGTGACCCATACCGGCAGGACAGACACGCGTGCAGTGGCCACTAACGGCAGGACAGGCATGCGTGCAGTGGTCGATACCGGCAAGACAGACAGTGACCAGTGCAGCGTGCAGTGACGGTGAGCTTAGGTGCCGGCGGCGTGCAGCGATGGGACGGGACCACGCGGGAGGGCTGAAGCAGCAACGACGCGGCGCCCACCCAGCCAGCGTCCGGGAAGCCAAGCCACGTAAAGGGCGCACCGACACAAACAGCAACACGAATCGACTGACCGAACCTTGAGTATTTTAGGCAGATGGTGCACCACCTAGAACACAGAGGCCGCTTAATGACAGCACCCTCCGCGACGGACGTTAGTCGACTTAGTCGGCGGCGACGGTTTATACAATACACGGCACACGGAGGACGACGGGCGGCCTCGGCCGGCGCCGCCGAACGCCGGTGGGCGAGGCGGACCGGGGCGCCGGTCGACACGGACCTTGACCTGCTTGGTGGTCTCGTTGTCGGACGCGTGCACAGTGGGCATGCGCGTCTCGCGCAGTCGGTGCGCGTGCAGGAAGAAGTTGTGCAGGTGCTGGTCGGTGGTGTAGACGGTGGAGACGAGCCGGAACGTGACCTTGAACAGCGGCTTCTGGCCGTCCACCCAGTGGATGCCGGGCCCGGCGTACTGCAGGCACGGACAAGACATCGCTCGAGCTCACGTGCACGCACCGCCTCACGGGGGGGTGGGGCCTGGCTCGGTCCTCGATATACTGTCACACCGAGGCCGCAAGCCGCGGTGTCTTCGCGGGAGCATGCACAGACAACACGGGACGAAGTGCTTAAGCACATGCGTTAGTATCGGCATTCATGTTTGTTAGTCACTTGGAGATGTTTTGACGACTTTCGACCTTCTGTACAAAGCCTTTTGTTACAGGAGTGCAGGTTCCGTGCCCATTGTATTAACATAATATATAGACCTTCTTTGCAAAGCTAAGTTACAGGAAGTGAAGTTGCTGTGCTCTTAGCCTTATCATAGACATCGCAATCATAGGTGCAATTATTTTTCTTTAAAAAAATGAATCATTGCGGGACGGAAGTAAAGAAGCGAGCTACAAGTCCAGCATTAGATCTAGTGTCATGATGGTAACTGAGGTTTTGCGAAGCGCCGACATCTACGGTCATTTGGCGCCCTTGAGCCAACGCCAAACATGACAAATGACCACACATACAAACCTCACTGACGTCCCTCATTTTACACTAGTTCGACCCCATGCGCGTGGCGTCGTGCTGAAAATGAACTTCTGATTTCCTATAAACAAACACATATTCTAACGTCTGAAGATCAGGAAGCTTGGAGCAGAGCGGTGACGCCCACGCAGACCCGTTTGCCCGGGTCACGGTTGGTGCCAGCCGATAATGATACCACGGCGGAGTCTCAGACTCCTCGCTAAGTGGGAGGTATCGCCGCCACAGCTCGGCTCCAGCGGCGCCGGTGGCGGTTGCGCGGCGCGCCGGTCCGGCCGGTCCGGCCGGTGCCGGAGTGTCGGCTCCCCGCCGTCGGCGTCACTCACCCCCTTGCCCAGCCCGAGCGGCTCCACAGCCAGGTAGCCAGCTGGCAGGTAGGAGGCCACGGCCACCGTCTGCGTGTCCAGGTTCAGCCTGCCCGAGTCACAGGTCACGGTGAGGAGGTCACAGGTCAGAGTGAGGTCACGTGGTAAGGTCACACGTCATGGTGAGGAGGTCATAGGTCATGGTGAGGTCACAGGTCATGGTGAGGTCACAGGTCATTGCGAGGGGGTCACAGGTCAAAGTGAGGGCACATGGTGTGGTCACACGTGGTGAGGAGGTCACAGGTCATTGTGAGGGGTCACAGATCAGAGTGAGGTCACAGGTCAAGGTGATGAGGTCACAGGTCAGGGTCAGCAGCGGCCGTTCACGAACACATGATACCGCGGCAAGCACCTGACGCGCGACGACAGCCAACCAAAAATCAATTGACGATGTCGTGGCAAGGAGATGATATAATGAAACAATTGGACCATTGAATGAAGAGAAGAACACATGGCAAAAGCAATCCAGCTGCGCCCTGCCAGTTGGAAAAAGGGCTTCCTCTGATTGAGCATCAGTAGAATGTTTTACCTGTTGTCAGCAGACGAAAGACGAAGGTCAAAGATACAAGAAGCCACCAGCCCCTCATTTCTGCATAAACTGGCTTACTGCTGCGAGGCATTAGCCTTTCAGGTGTTCACGAGTGGTCCTGCCTTGGCCCAGTGACAGGAGCAAATGAACACACTTCCTCCCATTGCTGGGCAGCCGTAAAACGCCGGCCTCCCTACCCTTGCTGATCAAGGGTACCCTGACCCACCCTCCCTTGCTGATCAAGGGTACCCTGACCCACCCTCCCTTGCTCATCAGCAGTGTCCAGCCTCACCTGCCCTTGCTGAGCAGGGGTATCCAGCTGTATCCGACGGGCGTGTCTGGCGCCTCCTGTCCTCGCTTGGCCGTCTTGGGCTGGCAGCTGACGTGGTAGAAGGTGAAGAGCAGGTGGTGCCGCTCGTCGATGGCCAGCGGCAGGCCCAGCTTGATCTCGGCGCCCCAGCTGGGGTTCGTCTCGTGGTGCAGCACCGACGTCATCTGACTGGTCACGTAGCTCGCGCCCTGGCCTGGCCGCGCGTAGAAGCACTGCCGGTGAGAGACAAGGTCACCAACGGGGCCGATGGCGGCTCAGCGCCCTCTGAAGTCGGCAGAATGACTGCACGTCCGGCGGAAGCATACATAACCAGAAAAACCCTTCGCAAACCAGTCCGGGCGCTTGGAACTGCTGTATCAGTTGAGCATCAACTCAGCCTCCGCGAGAAAAATCACGGCGTGTTCGCCTCTAGAATACTCAGCGATCCAGAATAACTGACCAAGCGCACGGCAGATCCGTAGACAGGCAGAATCTGGGAGGCATCTGACGCGTCCCGTACCGATCAGTGAACGTCGACAGCCAGGCGCCGGGGAGGAACCGACCTGGAGCGGCGCGGACGCCTCGTCGTCGCCCTGGCGCAGCTCCACGCGGCAGGCGATGTTGCGCGCCTTGAACGTCTTCTGCGCGTCGTACTTGAGGCGGCGCGGGTAGACGTAGAGCAGGTTGGTGTAGCCGGTGTGAGGCGAGGCCAGCTCGGGCGCCGGCGCCGGCAGCGTCTGCAGCCACAGCGTGGGCGGCGAGGACGGCGGCACCGCGAACGGCCGCAGCGGCACCAGCGACGGCGACAGGCAGTCTGCCGGCGGCACGGGAGACGGTCGCACCGGGCAATTGCGAGGGGTACGCTCACGCAGCGCCAGCGCCGAACGGCCGCAGCGGCACCAGCGACGGCGACAGGCAGTCCGCCGGCGGTGCGGGACACGGTCGCACCGGGACAGTGCGAGAGGTACGCTCACGCAGCGCCAGCGCTGGAATGTCACACAAGCAACGCGCGGTTTGACTGAGGTTAGACCGTGGCCCTGCGACGGGGAGAAGGGTGGCACAGACAACCTTCGGAAGAGATCGCGGGCCAGAGACGGCGGCACGCAGTGGACGGTCGGGAGCCACAGTCAGACCCTGTGACGAAGTCTGCCGTGAGGCCACACCTCTGCACTGTGACCCGACCGCGCCGCAGCGGCAGCACTCACTCTCCAGCGGCTGGCCGCCGTGCAGCTGGACGGAGACCTTCAGAGAACCGGGGATCACCGACAGCCGGCTCAGCTTGTCCGGCCTGAAACAGCACCGCCGGCAGCGTCACAGACCGCACGGCCACGGCCAGGGCGTCGCTCCGTCGCGGCACCGCCGGGCGGACCGGGCTTAGCTGAGCTTGGCGCCCGGTCGGGCTGCACCCTCACGGCGGCCCACTGAGCACCTGATGACAGGCCCCGGGAACAAACCGCCGACCACGTGTTGTCCAGTCCCCGCGCAGCGCAGCACTTGAGCGAGTCGCCGCGGTGATCGCAGCCCTGCGATTTCCAACAGCAGCCCCGAGACGCTATTGGTGTAGCGTGTCACTGAAAGCTTTCCGAGATTTTCAAACACCCCCACACATCTCATCCAGTCACACCACTCGTCACCAAACTAACGATCAGCTCTGGGGATAAGCGCGTCACCCGCCCATGAGCAGCCAACAACCGGGAGGTGCGGTCGGCGCCGCGGGCATGCGGTCGGGGCTGTATAATCCGAGCTCGCACCGGGGGAAGCGCCTTACTTGCGCCAGTCCTGCAGCAACTTGAGGATGTCCTCGTCGGTCATCCTGTTGGGCTCGTGCCGGTAGAGGGCGGCGAAGTCTGCCGGGTCCAGATCGGCCGTCGAGCGGAACAGAGGCCGCGCCGACCACGCGAACGGCATGCGGTAGCCGCCCAGCCTGTCGGCACGGGCCACCGCTCAGACAGGCGGCCGCGCGCGCCGGCGCCGCGGGACCACGCGACAGCCTCCACACACACTCACATCACCGCCAGTGCATTGCCTAGGACTCCGCACACGAAAAGGCCAATGCGCTCCAGTCGTTATGCCCTCCCGGAGCCGTGCTGCGCCCACATCGAAACTTCTTCAATGTGAAAACGAGGGTTTTGTTTGACTGAGTAGGCCTCTTTCAAACCCTTGATGTGTTTCCATCATAACATCTTCATTTTTCTCGTTGTAACCCATTGACTTGAATCAAACATAAAGTCATGCATATAGAGAGATTCGTAGTAAATACATGACGCAACATGGCATGCGCCACATCGTCGAGCGTCTGTCGGCGACAGTCGCAGCGGCGGCCGGCCGGGGGCCGCCGCAGCGGGCCGGCGCGCCGCGGACGCACCTGTCGCACGACTGGCGAATCTGGCAGTGCATCTTGGCCAGGTGCTTGGCGTCGGCCGGCCGGCTGTACTGGTCGCAGGAGACGGCCACCGAGCCCTGCAGCACCTTCTCCACGCGCACCACCAGGAAGATTTCGCTGTGTGGCTGCTGGACCGTGAACAGCGCCTGCCGGAGGGCGCGGCTGAGCGGGCCGGCTCGGACACGGCTCCGACGCCCCGCCCGACCGGGCCGGCTCGGCGCGGCGGACCGCCAGGGTCAGCCGGCGCGTCCTGCCTCCGTGCCCCGGCTTGTGAGCGCGGCGATGCGCTCGCGATGAAGCCGAAATCGGCTACGCTGGGTTAGAGTGTCCAAGACAGGGGTGATCAAAGACTGTCCTGCGCTATGTCCCACTACCTCACCAGACCAGCCGACACACACAACTTCGAGAACCATCTCAGCAACAGCAAAGACCTCGCACGAGCCCGATACCGGGCGCCGATCCGACGTAGGAGGGCGACCCGTGAGCAGCGGCCCCGGCTGACCTGTCGGGGGTAGGAGAGCCACTCGAGCGGGGCGTGGATGAGGTCCGGCAGCAGCGTGGTCCCCGTCTCCTTGTGCTTGGACACCGCCTTCGGCAGCAGGTTGCGGATGTACGGATCGTTGACGTCGAAGAAGAACTCCTCGGAGATCTTGCGGCCTTGCTTGGCGTCGTACAGGCAGAGGGAGGTGAAGTACGGCTCGATCTGCGTCGAACCCGGCGGAGAGACGACACAAACACGCGGCTCATGTGTCGGTACATGCCGTGCACAATCAGTGGAAAACAGACATCGGCATGTCCTATTCATTTCATATGCAACAGCTTAACAAAGAACAAATTTCACAGGGAATAGAGCACACGTTTCGTGAAATGCGACTACAAGGCATCGCATAAGCAAGCAAAACAAAAACGACAAAAGAGAAACGCAGATGAGACATCCCATACATATATAAATATCACTGGATCCTAAACTCACTGATGTGTATAAGAAACTAACACCCGATGCACAACCAAGATAAGAGATACCTATCAGTCTGGTTATCATCCCAGCCTCAGCTGCAATTCCAGGCTTAAAATGACCCGAGCTAGGTTCTAAGTCCGGCATCCACGTCTGTCCTGTCAAGGGTTACCAATCCATCTCCCTCGTCCCAGTTCTCAGCCCAAACAGTTCGAATTCCACGTCTGACTCGGGAAGGCCTTCCGTGCGGGCAGACTGCAGGTTCTCCATCTGACCTGAGAGAGGTTCTCCGCCTAACCTGGGAGAGGTTCTCCGTCTGACCTGGCTGAGGTTTTCGGCCGTGTCGTCCACGGGCATCTGGAGCCGGAACTGCAGGCTCTCGCAGCGCACCAGCACTGTGACGCCGTGCACCTCTGAGAACGGCTCCGTCCGCAGGTGGTCGGCGCACGAGGCCGTCGAGAGCGGCGTCGACTGCGAGGCGAGGGGACAGAGGGCGTTACGGAGCGCGGCTGACTGGGGCGGCGCCAGGTCATCCAGAGGCGGGGGGGGGGGGGGCAGAGGATGTCATGGGGCACAGCTGACTGAGGGCAGCGCCAGGCCATCCAGAGGCGGGGGGACAGAGGGTGTCACGGAGCGCGGCTGACTGGGGGCGGCGCCAGGCCATCCAGAGGCGGGGGGACAGAGGGTGTCACGGAGCGCGGCTGACTGGGGGCGGCGCCACGTCATCCAGAGGCGGGGGGACAGAGGGTGTTACGGAGCGCGGCTGACTGGGGGCGGCGCCAGGTCATCCAGAGGCGGGGGAGGGGTGGGGGCGGAGGATGTCATGGGGTGCAGCTGACTGGGAGCGGCACCAAACAAACCAAAGGCAGGACACAGGGTGTCACAGGGCTCAGCTGACTGGGAGTGGCACCAAGTCACTCAGAACGACACGCCACTGCGGCAACGAGATGACGGGTCGCTTCGGGCCGCCAGCTGCGGTATGGACACCGGCGCAGCAGGCACAACTGAGGCAACCACAGCCTACAGCTCAGTCAGCCTGGCCCGCCCAGCCAAAGCTCAGCAGCCAGGCGATGTCTTACTCCCCCGGGGTCGACTGATCCCAAGCCGGCGCACTGTGCTCGCATTCTGGTTTTCTCCCTGAAGCTGTCCATGAACACCGGCCGGCCCACGCCGAGCGCGACGACACCGGCGTTGTAGCGAGGTCTCCGGCCTGCCAGCCAGCCGCGGCTTCCTCGGCCCGCCGCCCACCTGGATGTCCGGGTAGAGCTGGAAGACGGGCAGCCGTCCCTCGCCGCGCGCCTGGCCGATCATGTAGTCGGTCTCGTGCGCGTACCGGTTCAGCTGCGGGTTGAGGCTCTGGTCCAGACCGCGCAGCGTGCCGAACCGCTCGTCCGAGCTGGCCGGTAGCGTGGAGCCTGCGCGCCCGGCCGGGGAGCGGGTCAGCGGAGGGTGCGGGGCACGCGCCCGGTCATGCGGCACGGCGATGCTCTCAGGCGCCCCGCCGGGCCACGGGCGGCGGTCTTCCCTGTCGCTCCTCTCGGCCAACCCAGGGGAGCGCTGCATATGCGGCACGTCCCCCGCCTGACGCCCGCTGACTCTGGTCTGGCTCGGCCAGCCGGCGTCGGTCAAGCTCCCTCCGTCAAACAGCAATCAAAGCGTCAGTGACAGACAGACGTTCACACGACAGACGTTTTTGTGCAGAGGTCACATCCATCCCAGCTGTCATTGGCCGACACGTCTGAGGCGACGCTCAACCAATCAGTACAACTCGAGGTCACACCCAAAGCCACACCCACCCAAGCTGTCATTGACCGACACGTCTGAGGCGACGCTCAGCCGATCAGTACAAGCCAAGGCCGCACCCAAAACCACAACCACCCGAGCTGTCATTGGCCGACACGTCTGAGGCGACGCTCGGCCGATCAGCACAACCCGAGGTCGCACCGAAAGCCACACCCACCCGAGCTGTCAGTGGCCGACACGTCTGAGGCGACGCTCAGTCGGTCGTCCTTGGTGAGGGCCACGGCGCGGCCCACCGTCTGGACCCACTCCAGCAGCTCAGCCTCAGTCTCCGTCGTGAGCAGGTATGCCTTGCCGCCGTCTGTCGTCCGCAGCTCGAAACTGTGCTTCCCACGCTTCTGGTGCTGCGGCGCAGAGGGCGTGGTTAGACAATGGGCAGGGAAAAGTGGTTTGACAGTATTGACGTCACTCGCATGCTTATGACCGTTGACGGCTGCTGTCGCTTTGTACTTGCGGGGTTCTCCGTGCACTATCCTAAACCCGTGCGTTAGCGTTTGGTGGTGATGATGACGATGATTTGGGGTTTTAGGGCGCATCGACCGCTGTGGGTCATGCAGCGCCCATTTGTGTGTTTGTGTTTGTGTGCACATACGTATAAGGTTGTCTCTAAAATATCAAAAACTATAATTCAAATCATGCATTGGCCAGTCTGACAGGACCACACTGTAAGAACAACTCTTATCTTCCGCAGGCTCGACTGGCTGCCCTACACGTATCACATGCTGCCGAACGCACCTTGACCACCTCGGCCACCAGGTCCAGAGGTATGGCACCCTTGCTCTCAGACGACTTCGAATCCTTGTAAAACTCCAGCACGTAGCTGCCGTCAGCGCCTTGCCTGTCAGCGGTGGACACACAATGTTGGATGCATCTCACACCTGTTACAGCATAATTTTGGGTTGAATAATATCGCAGCTTATATTACGTCTGGCGTGCGAAGACCATCTAGGTGACGTGAACAGTGTATTACGACGATAAATGACGCCCCATCATATCAGCCACATGGATCACAGTCCATGCACTGCGACTTAATAAACATAAGCCATTCTGACAAAACGTAACCCGGGTCGCCTTCCGGCACTGCTACGAAGGCAGCGGCCATGACTGGGTTCAGCATGATCTTGGCAAGCGCGAGTTCAAGGACACATATGACTGTGCTGAATGACGCCACTTCTAAACTCTGGTACTGAGCTGCAGGGCGCAGGTGTCGCCGTCACGGGTCACAGTCATCCCTGTCACGGCCTTCACCACCAGACGAGACCACTATCAAGGGCTGGGGAAGATGCTATCGCACGACGCAACCATCAGCCACAGACCGCAGCCGTCACAGACCGGGACCATCCCACGCAGGAACCACCACAGTCCCCAGCAGTCATAGACCGCAGCCGTCACAGACCGGGACCACTCCACGCAGGGACCACCACAGACCTCAGCCGTCACAGACCGGGACCACCCTACGCAGGGACCGCAACAGACCTCAGCCGTCACAGATCGGGACCACCCTACGCAGGGACCGCAACAGACCTCAGCCGTCGCAGACCGGGACCACTCCACGCAGGGACCACCACAGACCGCAGCCGTCACAGACCGGAACCACCCCACGCAGGGACCACCATAGTCCCCAGCAGTCACAGGCCGGGACCACTCTATGCAGGGACCACCACAGACCGCAGTCGTCACAGACCGGAACCACCCTACGCAGGGACCACCACAGTCCCCAGCAGTCACAGGCCGCAGCCGTCACAGGCCGGGACCACTCTATGCAGGGACCACCACAGACCGCAGCCGTCACAGACCGGGACCACCCCACGCAGGGACCACCACAGTCTCCAGCAGTCACAGGCCGGACCTGCTACAGCTGACGGCGGTCAGCGGGCGTCGGCCGTGCCCGGTCACGCAGCACCCACCTGAGACGTGCGAAGCGGCGCTTGAACGACTTGGCGAACAGCTTGTCGCCGGCGCCGTCGGTGCCGCGCAGCAGGAAGCCCGACTTGGAGACGGCCTGCACCTCCAGCGAGTCGGTGCAGTCCACGTCCAGGTCGGCCTCGCACACGTACGGCGCCAGCGTCGGCGCCCGGGGGAACCTGCGGGCGGGGGCACACGCTCGGAGCGAGGGGCGTCGAGCTGAGGAGCCCGGCGGTGTCACGCTCCTGCGGAGACAGGTACGGGACGCCGCGTCGCGTCAGTGACGCCGCTGACTTATGGCCGTATTCCTTAGAGCACGCTGGATGGCATAGCACGCTGGATAACAAGCAGCTTGGGCTACCAAAAAAGCAGTGACACACATTCGGGGATGAACCATGTCAGACGCTTTCAGATGCCGATTGGGCATATCATGTTTCATAACCCTATCATATATGGTTAGACCGTATGTATGCAGCCATCAGCACTATTCCAGCCCATCATCAGCGCTCCAGCACACACGCGAGAGGTTGTGGGCAAGCACCACTCACCTGGGCAGCTGCAGGTAGGTGCCGGCGTAGGCGTCGTACTTGTACTTGACGGAGACCAGCCGGGCGGTGTAGGTCTCGAGGCACTGCCGAATCACCAGCCGCTCGGCCCGCTCCAGCGCCTGTTGCTCCAGTGAGGTCCCCAGCGCCGCGCTGTGCTGCTCACGCGAGTGTTGCTGCCGAGCGACGGACAGACATCGTAAGCTTCGTCGCTCGCCGGTGGGTCCCAGGGTTTGTCGCCCGGCGGTGGGTCCCGGGTGTGTCGCCAGGCGGTGGGTCCCGGGGTCCGTCATCCGGCAGTGGGTCCTGGGGTTGGTCGCCTGAATGTGGGTCCCGGGGTTTAGTGCCCGGTGGTGGATCCCCGGGTTTGTCGCCTGACGGTGGGTCCCGGGTTTGTCACCCGGCGGTGGGTCCCAGAGTCCGTCATCGGCAGTGGGTCCGGGGCTTGGTCGCCCGACGGTGGGTTCCGGGGTTTAGTGCCCGGCGGTGGATACCCGGCTTTGTCGCCTGACGGTGGGTCCCGGGTTTGTCGCCCGGCAGTGGGTCCCGGGGTCCGTCATCCGGCGGTGGGTCCCGGGTTTGTCGCCCGGCGGTGGGTCCCGGGGTCCGTCATCCGGCGGTGGGTCCCGGGTTTTCGCCCGGCGGTGGGTCCCGGGGTCCGTCATCCGGCAGTGCGTCCCGGGGTTGGTCGCCCGAGGGTGGGTCCCGGGGTTTAGTGCCCGGCGGTGGATCCCCGGGCTTGTTGCCTGACGGTGGATCCCGGGGTTTGTCGCCTGACGGTGGGTCCCGGGTTTGCCGCTCGGCAGAAGGTTCCGGGGTTTGTCTTCCGACAGTGGGTCCCGGGGTTTGTCGCCCTACGCGATGCAAGATGTGAGATGCGGGATTACTAGGGAAACATCAATAACTTCTGAAATTTACGAGCTCACAAATGGCTATTCAAGGTGCCTCAATACGAGCACACTCGTACTAGGCGACAATGGTGCGAAAAAGGCACGCCACTTCTTGGTGAAATGAAAGGGAAAACCACGCTTCCATTTGAGTGAATGGTTCATAATTCACATGAGTTAAAATTGGCTATTAACCTTCACGTATTCGGGCCCATACGACACAATTCAACTGCATCGTATGTTTACCCCGCATAAAGATAACGGACTGGGAGATTGTCTGCCGTTTTTCCAATCACACGTTAACGTCAAATGATTGGAAAAAAGTGTTAGGCAGCAAGTCACCAGAATACCAAACCGTATTCTGATGACAACAACTACTTCATAATTTTGGTATTCTGGTGACTGCTAGTTCAACCATTTGGTATTATGGTGAAACTGGTTCGACCATTTGCTATTATGGTGACAACTAGCTCAACCATTTGGTATTATGGTGACAGCTAGTTCAACCATTTGGTATTACGGTGACACCTAGTTACACCATTTGGCATTCCGGCGACTTTCTGGTGGCAATGTACCATATGTACCAAACGCACCAAAGATGAGCCCGCCCGATGAGCCCATGGATCTCAGCCTGTCGGCGGTGGCCGTGACCACCTCAACATCGTCCAGTGGCACCTCTCTTACCTCAATACCGTACAGCGCCGCCCCCTACCTCGACATCGTCCAGCGGGAAGAGCAGCAGCTCCCGATGCGGGTCGTTCCGCAGGATGGTCATGTTCTTGGAGACGTAGGTCTCGTAGTCCAGCGGCTCCGTGATGTGCCTCTGGGTCTGTAGGGCGACGACGGGTCATTGCAAAACACTGCTGACAGTCCGGTTTACAACGTGTCACACGTTAAACGGACGTTGGGCCCGTAAAGCCCCCAGCACGTGTCAACCGCACTGGTCACCGAGCGAGCGAAGGTCAGACATAGCGTAGGCCTCCGCACAAGTCAACTGAGCATCTACGCAGTAGAGCTCGGGCACATCAAGGACCGACACGAGCGTCAACTCAGCCCGGGAATGTGTACTAAACAAACGAATTAGTACGCACGAGTCGGGCGTGCCAGGAACTGTGACGCGCTGAAGCAAACTTCACCAGACCATAAGGGCCACAAAGAAAGCTTTCGGCGCGTCCAGACGACGGCTGGGTTTTTTCCGGCTGGGATATCATGCCTGGTGTAATTCCGTTCGTGTTCTGTCTCCCGACTGAGACATTTGCTCACCTGTGTCATATATCAACTGTACACCAAATGCGCGACCTTCCGATGACGCCGATGGTAACCGCGGTATCAATGTACCAGGTCTTGCAGGCCCATGACTACAACTAAATGTACTGCAACACGGACTTCCCTCTGTCTTTGTCCCCCCCCCCCTCATAGCTTTCCCTGGGTGCCATCACCACCATATAAGTTATGGAATGACAGTGAGGATCCATGCCGCTGCGATCAATCTCCTGAGAGCCTTTCGGGTCCACTGCCGGCCGAAGGGTCTGGCTCAAAAAGTGTGGAAAATTCGGCCAGACGCAACGCATTGCTCCAGAATCCATTCAGTGCCGGCCAACTTACACGACAATACCATAATCAGCGGTGGGATACAGCTCCCTAAATACCGTCACCCCTGTGTCCGAGGGGATGGTGAGGCAGACTGGTGATCCACCCGCCCCCCCCCCCAGTCCGGGTCACGTAAGGAGTGATCAGCTCGGTCCGAATACATGCATGGCAGTTGGCTGGTGCCTGAACACATGGGTCAACCTCGCACAGAGTGACTGAGGGCATACCACTGTATGGCACAAACAAACTATTTCCTGTGGACTTATCTGGCAAAAAGGGTGATGGCAGGCTTAACCACTAAAGCAAAGCGGTATTATGCAGGTGGTGGGCTCAAGGTGCCAGTGACAAGCTCTGCTCAGCATGACTTGACCTCAATGCGACCTGTTGAGGGCATCCCCACCACATGCGTAAAAATACACTTCCATGCCCATGAACAAACTGACAGCCAGGCAGGTCAGGCCTGTGACAGGTTCCCATAATGGGGGAAAGGTCCCGCCAGACACCCACCTGTATGGTGGTCTCCTTGACAGCTTGGCTGACATTCTCTCGGAGCTGTGCAGCCATGCCCGGCCGGCTCAGCACCTTGGTGAACTTGCGCTCCATTGCTGCCAGCTGGGCACCACACAGTGAACTGGGGTAGAGCACAGGATCTATAGTGAGGCTGAGCACACTGTGTTGCCTGGCAGCAGCAGCTTTGCACTGAAGGGCTGTGTGAGCCTTTTAGTCCAGGGCAGAGGGATGGTATTATTTTAGACTGACCAAAGGCCTCAACATACATCTTGACCATTCCTCTTGACAGAATATGTTTCCAACCAACACCAAATGCCTATGGCAACATAAGTAATTCAGACAAAACACAGACCTCATAAAATATTTTTGAAGTTCTTTGGAAGTCACCTAGATTCACAGAAATTATTGCAATTAAAGGCATGCCCCAACTACTGATGATAAACTACATCCTAATTCATTCTGTGTGTTTAAAGGTTTTTTGATGACACACATATGATTCCACAGCCTACATGTTGCTAAGGTGCACTCAGATTTGAGTGGCTCAATCTGCTTTCTGGGTAACTTCCTGGTGTGGTGGTATGGGGGCACCCCAGGCTCCTATCACCCTGTTTTCACTGGATAAATTTTGCACACATAAATAACAAAGCATGCTGGGGAACAGGTAAGAAATTTAACACTAGCATCAGTTTACATGGCAAGCAATAAGAAAGCAATGAGAACTAGTGTTTTCTAGTATATCTGACAGCAGGAGAGTTGTAGTATATCTAGAAGCTATGACTAAATTGCATCAAAAAGCATAAATGGTTTGTTGCACACTGCAACATTAAAGAGCATTTGCACCCATGGACAATGGCTGGAAATATGCATCCCTTTGACAGGGCATCTGCACCCCCAAGCTTTATTATCTCAATCCTACCTAAGTGGACATATACATCCTACTAAGTGCTAGTATAGCTTTGCTTAAGCTGCAATACAAGGTGTTTGTACAAAACACTTTTTAAACATGAATACAAACCTAACGCCTGTCTTGATTCCATGCATACAATTTAGTTGATTGGTGCTTATGGTCCCAAGATACTGGTCTCACCATGTTTGCACACAGCAATCAGATATGACCAATCTCAAATATGCAGTTCTATTCTAAATTTATGGTGCAGGCAGGTTGGCACCCATAACAGTGAAAAATGAAGCCTTAGTCATGCTCATCATGGACTCTTAAATAAACATTTCAAAGACTCATGACCATGCAAGAGTTGGAAAATAATAATCATGTTATGTCTGGCTAAATTTTTAGGATGTGCACCAGATGAGCAAACCAGATTTTAAAAGGTAATTTTTTCTGCAGAGAATCAAGGTTTGTACAATTTAGAGCTTCTAAAAATTTCAGTCCTCATAGGAGACATGACAAACTTCAATTCATTTGCTTTTTCTGTCACACATTTCTGTAAAATTTACAGCACTCAACCAGACTAGCAACTATTAGGCATTTATAATTAAAGTATGCCAGGAACGTAGGCAATCCCAGCCTCAAGTTAAGCATGACTTATTAATAGCAGCAATAATGCAAAAGCAATAATCGGCAGGGCGGGGCGGGGCCCAGGTGGTGCAGCCTGTGGTCCCGGCCTGAACCGCCCCTTCAGCTGTTCGGTAATGCGTAAATCAGACAAGCAGAGGGTTAATCTGGGGCAAGTTCTGACTCCAGGAACCACACAACACACATCAAAAAGTAAACAGACATTTCCACACAGTTTGCACCCACACACTTGTAACTCACCAGCACCCTCCCACCCCTATCCTTTATATGGTCATCCGGATCTCCCGAGTAACCCTCCCACTCACCGCAGCACATCAAGAGCGCCATTCCATGACTCTTGTGCGCCGAAAACACTATCAGTTCTATTTTTGACATCTAAGGAATTGTTTTTAGTAGCCTGCTGACAGCTTCTGGGCTGCCAAGATGACACATTTGTTGTTTTGCCCAGTTGTTTGCTGTTTTATTTAATCAACTTAGCAGCCCGTGACATGCCATTACAGACAGCCTGTCTGTCTGTCATAAGAAACCGGGTTTCTTATGTTATCATCGGTGACATCACTCAGATGACCTCGTAATGCCCTCTAAGTACACGCCCTGCATCCAACACGGCTCATATAAATGGATAAAAAATGCGGGAGATCAAAGGCGCGGCATGGAAACGACTCTCAACGCGCGCATGGTCGTTACCACTGCTGGGCGCGGTGGGTTGACGTTAAGGAAGACTGCAATACTTTCAAAAGCAGCGCACTCATTTTATGTCTCAACCATATTAAATAGTACTAAAACACAAATGAACCTCGCGCCAGTAGCTTGCGAGACATGCCGTCAATCCGTGAGTAAGGCCGGCAATGCTAAGGAGCAAGGAGGCAGCTACCCCGTCCAGGGGTGTGGTTCCATGTTTAATTGAGGGGGCTCCTGGACTTCAGCCCCCCCCCCCTCGCCCAACTTGTAAACGAGCGTGGGCTAAATCCGGGAGAAACCCGTACTAACCGGTGCCATCGACAGAGAGCAACGTGACGGTGCCGTTCGTTAGCCCTCCGGTAGGGCTATGAAATGTACACAGTCGCTTCTCTCTCACGCGATTATAGATATTTGCTAAACACTAACGTGTTTTTGTCTCCATGCTCTGTGACCAGAATTCAGCAACTGTCGGGTGTGACATGAAGCAAGCAGGTTTATCCACCCGAGTATCATGTTACGACTTTGTCTCCACTCTCTGGCCAACCACCAGCGCTGTGTAATACACTGCCAAGTGCATCCAACAAATAGGTGTTGTTGGTCGTCGGCTATGAAACGCGCATAATCCCACTCTCCCCATGCGATGGCAAATACCTATAAAGCTCTGTCGTAGTTGTCTTGACGCTCCGGCCGCTTGGCTGCCCTCAGTAATGCACTGACAGATGATTACGTCATATATGTAAGTACGTGCCGTCGGCCAGTCAAGAGATATCGAACCATATTTTCGCCCCGACGCACCACCCGGCTGCCAGCATTTAGTGATACGCCGTCAGCGGGTCAGAACAGCAAAGGTGCAGTATGTTTTGGTGCTAGCCGATATACCTCCGACAGCGCTATCAAACGCGCGTGGTCCCTTTGTCTGCGCACGATTACAAACCTTTGTAAAACGCTCTAGCATTCTCACCCGGGCACGCGCGGCCCGTCTGCCCGGTTTCAGTGATACGCCTTCACCGGTTGTAGCCTTCGGTGGTATGTGATGTCATGTAATCCGACGCCGTCCGCGCATGTGGTTCGCTGGCCAAGAACCGCCGTCCGCCCAGCCTCGAAACCCGTGTTGAGCGGACAAGTGATAGTCTGCGTGTCTCATGTGCACATGTTTTTTCTTAGAGCATTTGTAAATATGTATTGGCGTTTCCAGACAGCATGGAATGGGCACAGTGAGGATTTGGGAGCGTTTACGTAAAACTTGGCTCGGATCAGAATGACTGTAATAGGCACATCTCTTTAATGCACACGATTTGTTTTGATGTGCTGCGCGAGATGCCCAGAATAACCAACTAGTTCCAGCGATCCGTCGCACAGTAGACGTAGACAATACTGCCATATAACATTTGAACATTAGGACCACAGGTTCGTTTCATTGGGCAGCACTGTTCGTTAATACGACAAATGTGCTTGGACTTTGCAGGTATTAGTTTGAAAGTGCATCTCGCCGCAGTGTTTCCAGCCCCACCACCGGTGTGCACCGTTCTGCAACAGCAAAATGTCAAGGACATCGGCAATCCCTGGAGGGCTGCGGCTCCTGATCTCTACACGTCAGGGGACCGGGCCAGATGAAGCCGCTGCTGTCTCCGCACCATCGACGGACGTCACTATCAAGGTCGCGGTCCGCCGAGGGGCCGGCCGGAGGCACAGGCCTGCTGCCGGTGATCCCCTCTGGACCACCTGCCGCAGGGTAGGCGCCGCCCGCCGCCGCCCGGCTAGTGGTGCTCGGCCACGGGCGCCGTGCTGACGGGCTCGCTGCGGCGCGGCGCCGCCGGCTGGTGCTGGCAGCTGCCGTCCAGGAACGGGCAGCGCGGCTCGTGCCGGAACCGGCGTCGGCCGCCGCCGGCCGAGTCCGAGACCGAGGCGCGCCACGCCGCCGCCGGCGCCACCGCGTACGACTCCCTGCGGGTACAGCGAGGTTGGAGAATTGACTTCAGGGACCCGGCGAATGCCATCCTGTCAGTGGGGAGAGCGCATGAGTGGCAGGAAGACGGAAGGAGGGGCAAGTTTATCTTATTCGTAAGTCATGGCTAAACTCCACCCCTCTGTACTCCTCGGCTTAACTTGCCTCCCCCCCCCCCCCCTCTACCCATACGCACGGGGACAGTGCCTGCTTTTGGATGTAAGGGACGTTAAACACGGTGATTTCGGATCAGCTTTGGGCAGGCTTAGCCTCATTGGCTCCTCCGCCCCCCCCCCCCCCTGCCCCCTCCCTCCTTCCGGCAGTGGTCTGCTGAATCTGGACCGGGCTGTGTGTGTTCGGACTGACCTGGCGATGGTCTGGAGGCGGTCGGCGCTGGTCGGAGGGTCCGCCTGGTCGGTGAAAGCCTTGGGGTCGCTGTCGGAGTGCAGCCGACGCACGCAGCAGGGTCGCCGCCGCCGGTACGTACCACGCAGGTTCTCACCGTCGTCCTCATGCTGGTAGCGGTTGTCGTGCATTGTGAACGGGAACTGCAGCTCCTCGGAGCGCAACCCCTCAAACTGGCGGAACTGGCGCGGTGGCGTGTAGTGGGCCCTGCCCCAGGCCGCTCTCGTGCAGCGCCTGCACCGTCGTCTCGTAGTGGCAGCAAGCAGGAGTGGTATAGAAGCGGTCTCCGAACCACGCGCCGTCCCGCTCCGGCGGCGGCCGGCATGCGAATGACTTGGGCATGCCGGCAGCTTCTCTCGAACAGCCTAGCGCGGCAGGCGGTGGGCTCGAATCGTTTCAGCGAGGTTGTGGGAGGTCGCTAATTGATACAGGCTATCCGGATATGTGGATATCTTATCCGTGTCCTACATGATCCAGCCTTTCAGGTAAGCGAGACGCTGACACGCTTCGAAATATGTGGGCCCGACTTGGAAACATGAATTCTTGCAGACAAAAGCGTACGCCAGTTGCGAATAACTAGCAATAAACTAGCAACGTCTTAATCGCGCGGGAAAACATCCACCAGCACTTCTGATGACGAGAGAAGCGTCAGCAGCATTGTGATTTCATCGCTTTGTTGCTGCTTTAGACGTGTGAACGATGGTGACAAGCTGGTCTACCCAAGAAGTACTCCAATGATTCACAAACACATTCGGGCTATTCTTCAGCGTTCATGGCACTTAAATATCTTCAGCGTTCACGGCATTCAAACATGACCCACTTCCGCCCTCTCATATCTGCGATTCACCCAGAATTTGTTTGCATACATGGATTCAAGCAGTCATAGCCTGCATTCCTAAGTCTTAAAAATCACGTAAAAATGGAACACTACCGTGACCGATTTCCAACTGGTCCAGGCCTGTCCTGGGCTGACTCCCAGCGCCAGGGACCATTGCATGCATGCATCGCCGGTAGCCACGCGATCTGTGCCTGAACGGCACCATACATGGAACGTGCCGAACGCGCGCCGCTCACCCCGCCACGCTAGCTGGGCGTGGTCGGCCTCGAGGTGTGCCCCGCACCACACGACCACCTGGAGATGGGTTGCGAATTTGCGCGCGTTGAAGTTGGATTGCAACATCGCGCGACCAAACCGACTGTGTGTCTAAAATACTGGCATTATTTTACGTGTATTAGATCGTTCGATATACATCATTTAGCGCAGCATGTCATCGATGCGTTCGTGCCAGAACTACACCGACGCGCCAGAAAAAAATATAATGAAGCACTACGACAGTGGGGGCTAGCGACCTAGGAACGGCATACATGTCAGCAATGCAAATTGACCATTAAAAAAAACGTAAGTCACTCTCCCTGTAACCAGCCTCATACAATGTCGCAAAGTTCCAAACCTATGCAGCAGCGTCGGCTACAACCGTCCTGCAACCAGCGCTGCACTTCCGCCGGTCAACACGGCGACACCTGCTCAATCGCCCGTCCCGCGGACGTTGCCACGAGCGCGCCCGCTGCCAGTACCCCCGGCCCACAGCCGACGCCCTTACAGCCCCGCCCCACGCGGAACGGCTCTGCGGCCCGGACCGGGGCGTTGCACGGCGCGCGGCGGCTCTACGCGACGCCGTCCGGCGCGTCCGCGTCCGCCGCGTCCTCCTCCAGCACGTCCAGCGCCCTCTTCAGGTGCGCGCGCCGGATGTGCGTGCGCATGTTGCCGCGTTGCGCGAACCGGTGCTCGCAGAACGGACAGTCGAACGGCCGGTCGCCCTCGTGCGTGCGCCGGTGCGCCACCAGCGCGTTCTTCTGTGTGAAGCGGCGGTCGCAGTGGGTGCACTGGAAGGGACGCTCGCCGGTGTGCGTGCGCACGTGGCGCGCCAGCAGCGACGGCTTGCTGAACACGGCCGGGCAGGCGAAGCAGGCGTGCGCGCCGCTGCCGGCCGCCGGCTGCAGACCGTGCGTGCGCAGGTGGCGCGCCAGCTGCTTCTCACGTCGGAACGAGCGCGGACACTCGGAGCAGGTGAACTCGCCCTCGACCAGCGCGTCCGCCACCACCGCCTGCAGCTGGCGCGTGCTCTGTCGTCCGCTCACCGCCGGAGGCTGCGGCGGGGGCGGCGGCGGCGGCGGAGGCGGCGGAGGGGGTGGAGGTGGCGGCGGCAGCGCCGGCGCCGGTGCCTCGAAGGCAGCCCCGGCGCCCGGCTGCAGCGCCTCTACGCCGACAATGCGACCTTCGGCGTCGATCTGCAGCTGGACACGCAGCTCGGTGTCGCCGGACGGCGCCTGGTCGCCGGGCGCCGACAGCACCAGCTGCAGCTGCTGCGCCAGCGCCGGCTCCAGCTGCAGCGCCGCGCCGCCGTCGGCCGGTGGCGGCAGCTGCGGCTCGGCCGCCGCCAGCACGTCACCATCGCCGGCCTCCAGCTCCTTTAGCATACCCTGCAACACACCATGGCACGGCTGAAGATGGCCACCGAAGATCAGCTGGTGGCACAGTGCCACAAGGACGGAGCGAAGAACCACGGGAGACATCAACAGACCAGGGTAAAAGAAAAAATGAAGCACACCACACGCAATATATTTTGCTGTTCCACACCACCATGGCAAATACATAGAGCCCGGCAAATACGACCGTGCCCAAAAACCGTCATATCCTTAAAAATATCCTCCCACGGGTTCACAAAAGGAACACATCCCGCCGACCCTGTTTAACCCGCGGCACCGCCCAGCTGCGATGGTCACCCAGATCTGTGCGTCCGACAGGTCAGACCGCCTCACCTGCAGTTGAAGCTTAAGAGGGTCGGCGGACGGTGCGGGGACGGTAGCGGCGGCGGCGGCGGCGGCGGCGGGAGCGGTAGCAGCAGCAGCGGCGGAGGCGGCGGCGACCGAGGCGGCAGTCCCGCCGCGACCGGGCCGCTCGTGGACAGCCATGTGGATGCGCCGGTGACCGGAGGTGCGGAACCAGCGGCGGCACACCTCGCACTGGTACGGCCGCGTGTCCGTGTGCAGGCGCGAGTGCACCTTCAGCGAGCACTTGGTGGCGAAGCGCGCCTTGCACACCAGACACTCGAAGTTGCGCTCACCCGTGTGCGTCTTCAGGTGGCCGAGCAGGGTCGACTTGACGGTGAAGCTGCCGCAGTCGGGGAGCCGGGGTCAGGGGCGGGTCGGTAGCCGACAACGGGGCGGGGGCGGGGGCGGGGGCGGGGCGGGGCGGGGGCGGGGCGGGGCGGGAGCGGGGCGAGGGCGCACGTCGGAACCGGCGGTGACGTCTGTCCCAAAGAGGTGTCCCGCGGACCTGACACCTCCTCTGCGCTCGCGACAAGCAACACCTGGCAGTCAAACGGGGCGGAGTCCTGCAGTGGCAGTATTTTGCTATCTGCCACACGCATGTTAGGAGCAGCTCGTTAGCCAGGGCTTTCCACATTGCTGTCGAACACATCGGTCAGCAGTCGCCGACGGCGGAGCCCGTGCCAACCAGCCCCGTCCGTGGCCAGGGCGGAGGCGCCGGAGCCGCTGCCGGCCCGCTGCGCCGCTCAAGCTCTCACCGTTTGAAGCAGAGCTCGCACAGGTAGGGCTTCTCGCCGGTGTGGATGCGCATGTGGCGCACCAGGTCGGAGGGCTTGCGGAACGTCTTGCTGCAGGTCTCGCAGCTGTGCTTCAGGCCCTCCGTGCTCTCCGGCTCCGAGCGCTGGGACCGCGCGCACGCGTCAGGCCCAGGGTCAGCACCAGAGGGGGTGCCGGGCACTCACCGACACACGGCAGTGTACAAAGTGCGGCATGATCGCTGCCCGACGTTCCTCTGATATCCTAGCAGGTCGACCGTTCTACAGATCGACTGCCCCATCGCACTTGGGGATTGGACAACGCATCTTTCACTCTCACGCAATCACTACGAATTAATCACCCGCTGCTCAAATCGATGTGGCGTTCACAATGCATTAACTGTTGCGTCCCCACAGTTCGCGTGGCGCGATACCACGTCCAGGCGTCGCGTAACGGAGTCCAGGCGTCGCATAATGGATCTGCACCGCGTGAATACTTGCTATGGAGATCTCGCGTCTTGGACCGCTGCTGACGTCGACGCGAATCCGCTATCTGGTAATGACAGCGCAAGAAATATCGGCAAATACTGAGCATGGCCCGATGATTCTGATAAGCTCGCGCGCCGGCCCTCGTCAGCCGTTAGCGGCGGAGCCCCCCTCCTCCCCCCCCCCCCCCCTGCCAGCTCACCTGGGTCGGCCCGTTCTGCATCTTCTCGACGGCCGACTGGATGAGGCAGGTCTCCGAGTGTGAGCGGCCGGCCGTCAGCGGCTGCTCGGCCAGCCGCGCCGTCACCTTGTCACTCAGCCGGATCACCGACTGCAACGGCGCGCGCGCGTCAGCCGCCGTCTCCGAGACGCCGCCGCCGCCGAGCCCGGCCACCGACCCATGGACGGACGCACGGCCGGGCCTCGCCGATCGACACTGTGCAGCAGTCACAGGACACGGTACGGCAGGAAGTCACATGGTACCGGTCCGATCGCCGACCGAAGCATTGGAGAAAATCACACACCACCCGGGCAGTGTACAGAGGACCACGTTCTGTAGCCGGATGCGGGGGTGCAGACAAACCGCCGGTACACCCAGCCGACGGTTCCTCTCTCCAGCGGGCGACCCACTCACCTTGGCCTTGCTCTTGCCGCGGCCGTGCTCGCGCGCCACGTGCTTCCGCAGCGCCGTCGGCGTGAGGAAGCGACTGCTGCACCGCTGGCAGGCGTGACCGCCCGTCTCCGGCTGCGTGCGCTGAGGTGGAGGAGGGGGCGGCGGCGGTGGCGGCGGCGGCGGGGGAGGCGGCGGTGGCGGCGGCGGGGGAGGAGGAGGCGGTGGCGGCGGCGGATCGTGCGTGACACTGTGCTCGGCCAGCTGCTCGGCCGTGCTGAACACGATCAGACAGCGGTCGCAGAGGTGGGCCGCGGCGGCCGCCGGCTGGAACTCCACCGCGTGGCTCGCCTCATGCGTCTGCGGACACGGACGGGTCAGGTCACGCCGGTCGGTGACCGAGATGGGCGGCCCGGTCGCAGGGGCGCGCTGCATAGAGCATAGAGCACGCAATCCAGGGATGGAGCCCGTCCAGGGCGTAGCTCATTAACCCGCGGGACATTCGCGCGTACCAAGGTCACCAAATGCGAGGGTCCACCCCACGGCATCACGACCGTCGCCGCTCGGATCCTGCACTGTCCCGCAATGCATGGTCGGGCTCTCCAGACCGCCTGATTCCGCGTTGCCAAACCACACGGCACCCGTCCACCACATGGCGCTCACTCCAAGCAGTCAGTCGCGCCCGTCGACGCCATACCCATCAGCCATATCCGCCCCGGCCAGACGCCACGCCTGCGGGCCCGGGGGCCGACGCGGCACACTCCCGGCGCCCGGCGCGCTCCGGAGACACCGCCCACCCGCGCTCACCGCCAGTGCCAGCTGCGTGTTGAACAGCTGCTTGCAGACGCGGCAGCGGTGGATCAGCGGCTGTGAGAGCGACGGGTCCTGAAACGGAGCGACGCGTCAGGCGGCCGCGGCGGCGCCAGCTGCACGCGTTCCTTCACAGGAGGCTGTGCGGCAACACCCACCACACGTGTATGCCGACATGCGCTGCTACCCGGCAGCGCACGCCGGCCGTTCCAAAGTGACCAACATCACCTGGACACGAGGCAGTGTTTGTCAATGGTGTAGCGTACCCGTATGCCATGCCCGCTCGTAGTGACGTCCAGTCATGACTGCTCCATCAGCACTTGTGTCTATGTTGGTGCTGCGCCAGTTACGATGAGCGGACCTCACCCGAACCACACGCACGGTTGGTCCGGACACCTCACTCCGTCTAATATATCGCGGCAGGCCGCCGGCCGGCCCACCCACGCCCGGCGCCGGCCGGGCCGAGCCCAGCGGCGGAGCCCGCCCGCACCTGCAGCAGCACGTTGTCGGAGTCCATCTCGAGGATCATCTGGCCGTCCTGCTCGTTGCGCAGGCGCAGCACCTCGTCTTCGGAGTCGGGCTCGGCCTCGACAGCGGTGGCCGCCGCCCGGTCCACGGCCGCCCGGCAGCCGCGCTCCTCCGCACCTAGCGCTGCAGGGCAGACGGCGCTCAGGTGACGTCACACGGTGCTCAAGTGACGTCACCGAAGACGCGCTCACGCGTCTTCAGCCGGCGCGCGCTCGCAGAGGCGAAGAGTCTTGCATAGTTCACAGTCACACTCCTTAACCCTCGTGGTTGGCGGGTGGCGGAGGGTCGCCCGCGCCCAGTGGTCACGCCCTCAGTGGCGAGGCGACAATGCTCCCGCACAGTGATGTGAAGGTTGTACCAGCGCTAACGACCGATTGCTCTCACTATATAATCAAATTATCCTATGTCTGGTTTAACGAGCGTTACCAGCTTTCCCCTTCCACTTGAAGCAGTCGCTCATCGCCAGCGTCTGTGACGCTTTCTCCCAAACCGGCCCACCTGCGCGCAGTCTAACACGGCCCCACCCCGCGCGCGGCCGGTCCGACCAGAGCGGCGCGGCGCGACGCGGCGCGCGGTACCTGGTGACTCGTCGGCGGCGATGGCGGCGATGTTGGCCAGCATCAGTCGGTGCTCCGCCGACATGTCGGCCTTGACCTGCGACAGGCCGGCCGCCAGTTCCGAGGCAGGGAACAGCTGCTGCTTCAGCGCCGTCTCCAGCTGAGCCAGGCCGTCCTGCGCGCGTGAGCACCGCCGCCGGCCGTCAGTGCACCGTACACGCTCTCACGTCCAACTACGCACTGGCTGGTAGCTGTTTTCCACGCCCCTTGTGTGAAGCGCCAGCGACTGCATCGGTCATATAGTTGACACGCCGAACGAACCAAGCTGCCCCAGCGTTCGGGCGATAGACAGTTGACCTGGGACTGTACTCTGCGACGCCACACTGATAAGATTTACGAGCCGCTCATCTCGCGTGCAAACACAGATGCCGACGAACACCGGTTGAAACAGCGCCATTGACCACACGTCAATGGGCGCATCGGATCCGCTCGGCGGTCCAGTCCAGTCTCAGTTCCAGTCCCAGTCACAGTCCCAGTTCAGACCTGTGAGACGGGCCGGGTGCCGTGGTCGCCGCCGATGGTGACGGTGCCCGAGGCGTCCGCCGTCAGCGGGGGCAGCTCCGGAGCCGCCAGCTCGCCTGCCGGCCGCGCGCCGACGCGTCACCACAGGGACGGCGCGACAACGCAGGTGGCGTACGCAGCGGCGCCGGGCCGGTGAGGAGATCGCCGGTCACAGGGCCGCGCGTCACTCACGGGGACGCCCAAACAGCCGACAGCACGGCGACATGGCTTGTCGGGATAGCTCGCAGTACCTCACGACATTCATGAGACACACACACAACACACACACACAGCAGCGGGAGGCGGCGAGCACGGCGCGGCGGAAGGAGGGTGTACGGCACGCCCGCCGCAGCCGGTGGCTGCCGGCCCACCAGGCGTGGCGCGCGGCGCCGGCGGCGGCGGCCACTCACATTGCACCATCTGGCCGTGCTCGTCCAGGATGACGCTGACGTTCTGCGCGCGCGTGGTGTAGGCGGCGTCCGACAGCAGCGGCTCCTCCTCAGGCGTCATCAGGTCCGTGAACAGGCCGCCCGACAGCTGGTTTTGCTGCAGACAAAGGCGATGAGCCGGCCTGAGCTCGCCGCCACCGACACAGACGGACAATCTATCCGCAGTCGAGCAATCCAGCCACAGCTGATTGGCCAGACAACGACCCCGCTGTTGCAGCCACCCGATCTGTCAGTGAGGCTGGATAAGCTTGGCTGCTAATGACGAGAGGGCCTCCTCGCTAGGTAATGGCCGTTGATAACTTTACCTGGTGCAGGCGCGCGGACAGCCCTAGTCACTGACTGCGGCCGCTGAGCGACAGCCGTGTATGTCGGTGATAGGGTAAATACCTCCCGTACTTGCATATCAATGCCGAACAATCACCCCTACCTATTGTTGACCACTAAACAACCTTATCTGATGCTGATAACTTAACTATCACAGCCAATGACAGCCGAACGACGATCTACGACCTTCAGGTTACGAGACTCACTTTCTCGCATAACCGAATATTCCACGCACAGACCGCCACCCTGAAACACGTCTTCAAAGCTGGAGGACAGGGGCGCCTTGAAGCGCGGCGCCCGCGCCCTGCCGCCGTCCCCCGCCGGGGGCTCACCAGAACGTTGCTGTTGGCTATCTCGAACTTGTGACAGCGCGTGTGCTTCTTGCAGATCATGCGGGTCTTGAAGCGGCGCTGGCAGTACGGGCACATGTACGGCCGCTCCTGCGCACGGGACCACACGATCAGGGCGCGTGTTTTCGTGCTAGCCGGTCGGAAGGAATCGGTTATGTGAACCCAGCATCCCTTCACACAGCTCGATGTATGGTAAGTCCTCAATACGATCCGTAGCCGCCTCTCATTTGTCTCGCAAGCGTCATGATGACCGATAATTTTTCAAACCGTCCCCAGAGCAAAACTTGCGATCTGTTTGCGACGCGGCCACTCGTGAAACAATCTGTTGAGAGCATTGGGAGATCGCGAAGTGGGGCTACCAATGGTGTCAACCTGAACGAGACTCCCACAACTTCTAGTCTTCAAGACCTGCACAAGAATACGTTGAGAATTTACGCCCGCAAGGAAAACGATGTGGTTCCTAAACTCCATACAATTACTATTCTGCCGAATATGCATGTCATCACTACAACTACATTCGCCCTACCCGTAACAATATGCAGCGACTATTCTGCTCACTCTGCATCCTACCTCTTACTCCTCGATTTCCTTGCATATGTAGTTGTCATTCTATCAATCATACATACTATTACGCAACGCGCACACATATCCTGTGTCGGCCAGAGGGCGTGAGCCGCGGGCGGGGGCGGCCCTACTTTACCTGGGTAGTGGGTGGTCATGTGTCGGGTCATGCTGCTCTTGGTGGTGAAGGCGTGCGAGCAGATGGGGCACTTGAAGAGGCGCGCGCCAGTATGCGTCCGCAAATGTGTGGCCAGCACGCTGGACGTCATGAAGCTCCTGTCGACAGAGCCGTTGGCGCACGTCAACACGGCGCCGCCCGGCAGCCAGCGGACGGGTCAGAAGCGCACGGGCAGATCAGGCGCCCCGCGGCGATTACGTAGCAGTGTACGTAGCAGGTGCAGCTTACCGCCCGTCTTGTGTGCGGAATACACGTCTAAACGGCATCCCACTGTGATGATGATGCTTGGGATTTTAGGCTGCGCCGACTGCGATAGTCATTTCGCCCCACAGTTGTTACGTGCCTAAGGCAGCGTATAGGCAACTTAACATCCTGTCAGCTAGAAAACAGTTGTCAACAGCTGACCTGCAGCCGCACATGCATTAAAATGCCAATTTCACGGGAGACGTCACTGAGCACCAACAGAGCTCAGTCCGAGTGAAACCCTGGGTCAGCAGGAGTGATCCTGACTAACGATCCGCCAACGACCCAGGGGACAGGGGTCGGGTCGGTCGGGGTCGTCGGAGCGTCACTGACTTGTTGCACATGGGGCAGTGGTGCGGTTTCTCGCCCGTGTGCCAGCGCATGTGCTGCTTCAGGTGGGAGACCTTCTTGAAGGCGGCGCGACACTGGGTGCACCGGTGCGGCCGGTCCGGCGCCTCGTCGCCCTCGGGGATCTCAATACGTCGCGGACGGTCCACCTGCACCATACCTGACCAACACACACCGTACGGGGCTGTTAGGAACAGGCGGAGCGGCGCAGAGCCACCACACGGCCCACGCACGGCGTTTCTTGCAATAGCAGCCGCGGAGGGCAAATGGAGCTGAACGGTTGCACGGTTGCTGAACGGCTCACCACCAGGCTAAATCAACGGTATCGGTATCGCGCACCACGTGTCGTGTATGTTGCACACACGCGTCACCGCCGCACGCAAACCAGGCATCTGTCCCGTTTTGGCTGAGAGTGTGGAAGCTCTCTACGCGGCCCCCGAGCGTCCGGCTAGACTCCGGAGCTGACGCCGAGACCGGCGCGCGCCGCGGCCGGCCGCCAGCCGCCGGCGCCAGCTGCCTCACCGCTGCTGGTGATGAGGATGGGCGGCTGTAGTCGCACCTCCGGCCCACTGTCCGGCGACGCCCTCTTCCTCTCGTCAGCGTCGTCACCGTCGTCACCTGCCGCACGAGGACCGTCAGCACCGACGCCGCCGCTCGCGCAGGTGACGTCACATAGGTCGCTGAGTGGCTGCTCGATGGACAGAGCCAGCGACCAAACGCTACGCACACCGGTAGCCAGGCTCTAGTAGCCCTCTTTCAATGCACGGTTGTGAGGGTCAAGCCTGCAAGACATCCCGGCGCGCGGCACAATGCCGATAGACTTCATCTGGGTACCATCGCAATAATTCAAAAAGACACACTGCAGCACAGTGAACAAAAACGGTGTTGCATGCCCAAGCTTTCCCTGCATCCAGCCAAAATTAACTATCCGCTTCGACGTACTATTTTAACTGCTAGCCACCCATACATTTGCCGTGTACCCACTGTCCCAACTAAGCCGACAAAGCCGTCGTATCGCGAGATGTGGCACGTCTGGTAACCCTGAGCCAGGCACCATCAGCCGGTGCAGCGGCGCGGCCGGCTTCCCCCCCCCCCCTCGCTCACGTGTAGCGTCGGTGCGGGTCCGTCGGTGGGCCGCCTCGTGCGCCTGAATCTGGCCCAGCGTGCGGCACTGCTTCTCACAGTACTGGCAGTGGTACGGCTTGGCGCCCGTGTGCAGCCTGCAACGGCCGGCCGTCAGACGCCGGCGCCGCGACACACCACCGCCCGCCGGCCCGCTGCCGCGCGGTCGGAACGGACCCGGCCGGCCGGCGACACAAGCACTGCAGCTGATGGTCAGGAGCCACCTGCTCAGACAGCTGACACGTCGACCCGTGCCGTCCGCCACGCTATGACTGGGTCCGTGTGGCCGACGGCCTAGAGCGACACCCCAACTCACTGCGATGGCCACCAATAGCGCTCCCAGTGGTGTGGTACACAGCCCGCTCTCCGCCGAACCGAAGTGACAAAAACCCCGCTGAACTGCGGGAGACCTCTGGCCCCCTTTGCCAGCAAACTGGACCGGCCACGACAGCCTTTTGATCGACCTCCACCAGACCAGATATCAATAATGACGAGGTGGAGCTGGACCCAGCACTAGCCAGGGGTGACTCCAGGGCAGCTGCTATCACTGACCTCAGGTGGACCTTGAGCACGCCGGCGGTGGAGAACTTTTTGTGGCAGATGGGGCAGCTGGCCAGCTTGATTCCGCGGTGGGCACGCAGGTGCGACTCCAGACCGGAGCGGACAGTGAACTGGCGGAAGCACTGCGGACACTGCCGGCCGGCCACGAGGCGTCAGTCAATCTCGGGGACGCCGCCGGCCCGGCACGCCGCCCGGCCCGGCGCCAGCGCCACATACAACCGTCCGTCGGGGACTCGGTCACCAATTCGTCACCCGTGGGGACGTGGGGACGGGCAACCACGGGGAGGACTTGGCTCGGTCCACGCGCACAGTTGAGGGAAACAGAAGCAAGTTACTGGTCATGACCTAAATGCGTTAAATTCCAATCAAACAATGGGCGCCGGGGATGCATCTAACGTCACTCAGAACACCAAAGACCGCAACAGCTGCCGCATAATCCTCAGCAAGAACTCAGTCGGCTGACACTCACCCGGAACGGCTTGTCCTTGGTGTGGATGCGCAGGTGGCGCACCAAGTCGTACGGCTTGCGGAACTCCTTGGCGCAGAACAGACACTGGAACCAGCGCAGCCGGCCCTCGTAGCGCACACGCACCAGATGCTTGCGCTCGCGGCCCTGCACCATCTTGTCCACGACGGTGATGATTGCCGGTCGCTTGTCGCGTGTGGGCTCTCCGGCGCGCGGCGGCGGCACCGGCGGCGGTACCGGCGGCAGCGGCGGCGGTGGCGGCGGCGGCGGCGGGTCGGTGCGCTGCGGAGCCGCCGCCTTCGGGCCTGGCGCCGCCTGCACGGCGCTGTCGGGCGGCGCGCCGCCGTCCGCGGCCGCCGCCGCCTCGCCCGCACCCTCGGCCGCCGGCAGCACGCAGTCGGGCACGACGCCGGAGCGCGCGATCTCCTGGATCTGCGCCTGGATGCGGTCGCGCGCCGCAGCGTTGCCGGCCGAGTAGTCGAGCAGCTGGCGGACCAGGTCGCGCAGCGCGTCGGCGCTCATCCCGGTGTTGCTCGGCGGATCGTGCATCTTGCTGATGTGACTGCCGAGCACGCCGCTGGTGGCGAAGCCGCAGCCGCAGTGCTCGCACTTGAAGATCCGCTCGCGCGCCTCGCTCAGGTTGTGTACGCGGCGCACGTGGTTGCGCAGGTTGCCGCGCTGCGCGAAGAACATCTTGCAGATGGTGCACTGGTAGGGCCGGATCTTGCCGTGCTTCGACTCGCGGTGGATCTTGAGCGCACTCTTCTGGTTGAAGGCGCGGTCGCAGATTTCGCACTGGGGGGTGCGGCGGGGACGTGTTACTGGGGAGGGGAGTGTAGCGGGGGCACGTTAGAGTAGCGCTCCCTTCAAATGAGCCTGGACCTAGAGTAGCGCTCCCTGCAACTGAGCCTGGACAAGCCAGTCGATGCCAAACGAAAAACACGTATGTTTTGGACGCCAGCTGTACGTCTGGCCACCAATGAAGCCACCTTGTGAGGTGGTGCGGATGGCGTTGCCGGCTGCTCGAGCGCTCCGCGAAGCTGCCTTGCTACGCCAGTGCTTCCACCCGAGGCCAGCCAATCGCAGCCCAGAGAGCCGTCTCACCTTGAACGGCTTCTCGCCGGTGTGGATCAGCTGGTGGCGGCGCAGCAGGCCCGGCTTGGCGAACGACTTCTGGCAGATCTGGCAGCGCGTGCTGGGCCGCGAGCTCGGCTTAGTCCGTCGCCGCTGCTGCTGCAGCTTCAGTATGGACCGGATCTGCGGGAGGGGCGCCAGCCGGCCGTCACACACCCGCCGGTCCACGTACAGCCCCCGGGACCGCGCTACCGATGTAGGGCAGCATTGGACGACAGCTGGTCAAAGTTCTCACTTCGGCAGCGTGTTCGGTTGATTTCAGGACGCAGGCCACTGCTTTAGTCGTTAGCCATAGTCACCATCTCTCACGCCGATCATAGCAGAGAACACAGAAACACGGCGTGCGCTGGGCAGGGGTCAGGAGCTATGTCACGTGTGTAAACCAGGCACCGGCCGGGGCGCGGCAGCCCGGCCCACGCCACAAACGTCGCCCATCACAGGGGACGACAGTGACTGCACTTCCGACGCCGTTTCCGGACGCCGCCATGCCTGCCGCGTGGAAGCATACGACACCGTATACTATCCCGCGTCTGCTTTACCCCACAGCCACCGCGAGGCAGTCACCGTCCTTCCGAGTCACGCGGGCCACGCCCGGTCGTCAGCGGCCGGACCCGACCGCCGGCTGCCAGCAGCCACCACTGACCGTCTGATGCTCCTTGTGGTGGTCCAGCAGCTCCCTGTTCGTGGCGAACACCAGCTTGCACTGTGTGCACGTGCGCTTGATGTTGGACGGCTTCAGCACGTTGTCGCCGCCG
This sequence comes from Pollicipes pollicipes, assembly GCF_011947565.3. Classification (NCBI taxonomy): domain Eukaryota; kingdom Metazoa; phylum Arthropoda; class Thecostraca; order Pollicipedomorpha; family Pollicipedidae; genus Pollicipes; species Pollicipes pollicipes. The sequence continues at coordinate 291,546 of NW_023596737.1, read as the reverse complement.
GCCGGGTCGGCGCCGAGCTCGGCGTCGGCGTCGGCGTCGGCGACGGTGCCGGGGCCCGACTCGGCCGCGTGGCCGGCCTCGCCGGCGGGCGCCGTGACGACCAGCTCCAGGTTCACGGCGGCCGGCGCCGTGTGCACTGGCAGGTGTTTGTCCAGCAGTACCTGCGGCGGACATCCGGCCGGCGGGTCAGCTGTGCGCCGCTGGCGACCTCGCGGCGCGTGACGGCCGGCATCGCCCCCCACATGGAGGGCCCGCTGTTGCCACCACGACCGCTACGGCCCGCTGTCACAGTCTCAACACCGGCGACCCAGGGTCATCACGCCCAACACACGTGGCCTGCAGAGCTCACTCCCAAGGCAGGTGAGCTGTAGCCAGTACTCCCAAACACAGACGACCCACTGTCATCACTTCCAACACAGATGACCTGTACTCATCACTCCTAAGAGTTGACCCGTTATCACTACTGCCGCCGCGGATGAACTGTTGTCACTACTCTCGACGAAGAACTGGAGGACATCAGGTGATTCTCAACTCTTCACTGAAGGCATAAGCTTAGAAACCCCACGGGCACGAACTGATAGGTTGAGCGATGCTAACAAGCAGCCACAACATCGAACAGATGATCCTCTCAGGTTGGCAAAGAGTGCCCTCCGCGCTGATCGACGACCCAGAAAACATCAGTCATTCTGCTACCCCAGTAGCCCGTCCCCATTCTACCAAACAATCTTCTAACCTCTTCCAAGAACAGCAGGCCAAACCGAAAGTGCAATGAAATCATCTGGCCACCTCAAAGCCCAACCTGGCAATCGCTAACCTAATCGCTAATCGCAACCGCTAGTTACATCCTCCACCCCCATCCCCGCCCCTCGTAGAAGTGGCAACGTGATACGCGACGCCAACAACCCCGTGCCGACACGGCAGGCTTCCACTTCGGTCGAAACACCGCACACGGTAGCGCCGCCGCCGACAGACCTGAGTGGGGAACTCGTGCTGGCACTGCGGGCAGACAATCGCCTCGTCCACCTCGTGCAGGGCCAGGTGGGCGCGCAGCGAGGCCACGCGCCGGAAGGCCCGGCCGCAGTCCGGGCAGGGCGTTGGGTCGGCCGCGTGGCTCACGGCGTGCAGCTCCCAGTTCTTCTGCGGGGCACCGGGCGGCAGCGGCGCGTCAAAGGCGGCGTGTCAGGGGCGGCGCGTCAGGGGCGACGTGTCAGGGACGGCGTGCCAGGGCAGCGCATCAGGGGCGGCGTGTCAGGGGCAGCGTGTCAGGGGCAGCGTGTCAGGGGCAGCGTGTCAGGGGTGGCGTGTCGGGGCGGTGTGTCAGGCACGACGCTCGCGACGTCCGACGACCACGGCGTCACAGACTTCGGGAGGGCCTCGCCGTTTTAGGTGAACAAACCGCAGGCAGGTAACCTACTTTACCCTCGTGTTCATCTACGAAGATGTCGACTTCAGGCGCACGTCACGAATATGCCCAATTACATCCACAGGTGCACACAACATCAGATGGGGTTCGAACAGCCAAACGTGTAAGTGGCACGAGGGGGAACGGCCGCACTGACCTGGAAGTTGAAAGCCTCTGGACATTTATCACACTTGAATGGTTTCTCATAGTCGTGGGACTTGATGTGGTTGAGGTAGCGTTTCCAGATATTGAGCGTTTTTCCGCACTTCTGACAGCGCCAAGGGGCCTGAAACGGTGCGGGTTGCTGTCAAGACCTCTGCAGTACACCACAAATGGCTGCACACGTTGTCATACAATCGAGTAAACACACTGTCAATATGGTACAAAAATGCAAAATGCCATCACCCTCAAAAATGCAAGGCATTACCTGATGGCCATACAGAATCCCCATCCTTGGCACTTAACTGGTGTACAATGTTGCCAAGTGATAACACAGATGTCAGCTGCTGGTGTGCTCCAGCTGTCGGCAGGCACACTGCCCAGCTGACCCAGTCCGTCGGCCTCGACACACTCATACCAACATACCACTCGGCATCCCAACAGATGGCGCGACTCCCAGCCTCCGTGGGCGATGTGGTAGCGCAGACGTGCGCCGGGACAACTAATGTAGCAGGATGCTACCACTGCCCGAGTCAGGGGCCGACGCGGAATAACATATACGGGCAGTACGGATACCCATAAACTCCGTAAAAAAGTATCCGAGACGTATCGGGTGGGAGCATGGCCATGACGCCAAATACTTTACAGGACTGCAGTGCGGGCCCCCGCCCCACCACGCGGTGTTCCCGCCACACTGGCCCGAGCCCGTCGTGCCGGGGCGGGCGGTCCCAGCGGCGTCGCCGGCCGTGGGCACTAGAGGCGGCCGGCGCTCCGTACCGGTCCAGGCGGCTCCGGGTCCGGCTCGAAGGGGAAGAGTCGCGGCACGCGGCGCCGGGCGCGCGCCGGCGGCGGCGGGCTCTGCTCCTGCCCCAGGCCGGGCGTGTCTGCCAGCAGTGACTCCACCGACGGCAGCGCCTCCGAGACCGGCTCCAGTGCCGCCGACACCGGCCCCAGCGCCTCCGACACCAGCGCCTCCGAGACCGGCCCCAGCGCCGCCGACACCGGCTCCAGCGACTCGGGCACCTGCTCCAGCACCTGACAGAACAGCAGACCGGGTGACAGCGCCAGCTCTAACTCCCGCTGCAATAGTCGAACCAGTAGCAATACAAGTAGCAGCTCAGTGTCTGACACTACAGCAAAGCAGACTACACCAGCTTCGGCGCTGGCCAGTCATCGGCGCCGAACCAACCCAGCCCCAACACGCGGCGAAGCAGCAACGCACTTGCTCGGCCACACCCACATGGTGCCGCACCAGACCCCATCACGCGTGTGTGAGAGCCCTGCCGCGGACCCGTCAACGCGAGCGGAGCCGCCGCGAGCGCGCCCCAGCCGGCCGCATCACCAGGAGGAGGGAGAGGGGAGGACGAGACGCCGCCGCCCGCCGGCAGCAGCCTCCTCACCTGTATGGGCGCTGGCTGGCCATCGTGCTCGGCCTCCGGGTCGGCCGAGAAGATGCCGTGCGCCATGATGTCGGGCCCGAGCGCGCCGCCGCTGGAGAGCACTACCTGGCCACCCATCTGGTTCAGGAAGGCCATCTGTGGGCGGCGGGGAGAAACGCTGCGTGAGGGCGGGCGTTCGCCAGCCCGCTGGCTAACTGCTACCAGAGTGCAAAAACAAGGGATTAAAGCATCATGTTTGGAATAGTTGTCGGAGCGAAACATAGTGGGGGCTCCCCTGAGTGCATGCAGGCTCCACAATTATTATCCCAGATATCATCAGGTATGCCTGTGCATCTAAACAGGTCAACACTTATGTACATGGGCAATAATTCACAGAAAGTGAAGAAAAAAGCAATATCCCAGCACAAACCTGACATGTGCAACAACACTGGCACTGATCAAATCTGGTCACAAAAGGGAGTGAAAACTCATAACCACAGGACTATTTGCCACCTACTTCCCAGTGGCATGCAACAACCTGTCAACACATGCCACATTCAAAACATTGCTGGATCTTTCAGCTGTGACTTACGGCATCCAGTAGTACTGTAGAGCCATCTTCCAGCTGTTTGAGGACATAGCTGCCCTCTGCTGGCACCACACTGATTGGCATTCCCACAGCTGATGCAGTTCCATCATCATTCACTGCCAATTGCATAGATAATGTTACAAGGATGAACTACACCATCTTTTACAGAGCAATATGACAACATATTTCCAAAGCCTTCAATATGTATATATATATATATATATATATATATATATATATATATATATATATATATACATATAATCCCTCCAACAGCCATCCAAACACTGCTGTTTGGAAGTAGGGTGCAAACATGTTTATCTAAATCACATAGATGCTCATTATGCATGTGGCAAACATGTCATAAATGGCTGGGATATTATCTGCTTGAGGCAGTTCGGGGACCCAGAACATGGGGACAGCTATGAACATACTAAACTAACAAAACATCATGCTGGGGCATCAATGTCCTCATCACTGAAAAATCCAGATAATAATTTGGGCTGTTTGGGCTCACTTACCATGCATTATGACACACCTTATACTGACATCAGATAATACTGGGGCCAGCCCCACCCAGGGTGTCTAAGGGGGTTCTCTGGGTCCTGACATCCTTGGAGCACTTATACTGATGTAGGCACTTCCAAAAAGGAGTTGGGACCATGCAATATTCTGAAAGCAAGATGGAAATAAAGTGTACTTACCATTAATCTGAAAAGTGTTAGCATTTGCTAGGTCTTCTGCCGACAATGTCATGATGTTCTCCATGATTGCAGTTGACTGACTGATCTGGAACCAGTGCAGAATATTTCAATGAAATGATTTCATTGTGTGCATATTCAACAATTCACTAAACAAAAACAAAACATACACAAACCAATCAATGCCAATTTTATCAACACCATACATGACAATGCACCTGCTTAACTTTTCAAGACTTGGATGTACTAGGCTCTAAATCATGTTGGTCCCAGAACAAATGGATATTTTGATTCCAATGAATGTTTCCATCATCACCAATTTTGAACAAGTGAAATACTGACACTTGCATGCCTTGCCAAATGTTTCACCACCATAGACCAAAACAATGTCATGAATGAAAGCACTATGACTATCCTCTCCTCTCAAAGCACCCACACTAATTTCTCAATTTGTTATCATTACTGTGATTTGGACAGGTTTGTTCAGGCACAAAATGAGATGTCAAATGAATCAGGAAAGCTTGTCACAGTTTATCATATAACTGGAAGATAACTTGTCTGCCTTAAGGTATTACAATGCTCTTAAAAGTGATGCCTCTAATCTTAACAGAATGTCAAAATCCCTCATGACTATGCTGGAATGCAGAGTATCTGAACATACTAGTCCTGTGAATCAGGTCAGCTTTCATTACATGCAGATTGAAATGATACAACTGTGTTTTCTTAAACAAACAGGCAGCAGGTGATTTAGCTAATTTTTTAGCCCAAACAGACAGGTGACAATGTAATTTATTATGTACTAAAGTTGTTAATGCCTCATCTAAATATTGTTATATAACATTGCTTTTTATGAGAAGTATTGCAGTTTGATGACTGGAAAATATTCTTAAGTACCTAACCATATGTGCAATTTTTACAAATCCTCCACATGCAACATATTTTTCAAAAAGGTGTTATCTTTAGTGCAGGTGCTGGTGCAGCAATGTGCTTGGAGTTCCATGCACCTGCAATATACAATTTTCATGAAAGAGTGTGGAATGTTTCCATGTAATAAAATAGAAAATAAAAGAGAGCACAACTTTAGGCTGAAGGTATATCAGCATTAGTGCACAATACCAATACTACCATTAATGTGACAGAAAATGCAGAATATTCAGCACCAATATATGGAATAGCATGGTATCAAATGCTGGTATGGAATAATGGAATAATGATGGAATTAATGATGTGGAATTCTAAAAAAACAGAATTTGTATTGATATTTGCTAATTGCTAACAAGTTTACAACACAACCAGATTGAGTTCTTTTCTATCAAAACCACCTATTTTACATTTTAATAAATATATGTATATGAATATTTCTACAGGTAATCAGTGGTAGAGAGGGCAGAGACCTATGCAATTTAGCACTCTAGACATGTCACATGCATATTGTTCCTTTATCATTCTTTTGCCATGCTTCTTCCATTGGTATAATACAGAACTTAGCACAATTAACAGCAAAAAACAAGATGAGTGACTCCTTAAAGGCAGCCTGCCTTGTCAGCATGCCCTAAAACACTAATTACCATCAAGGCCATCCTGCAACAATCAGTCCACATGGCCAGATATTTACACTATATAAGTGCACTAAACCTTGCACTCATATGTACCCAACTCTGGCCAAGCCACCCTGGATTCCCACACCATCTCTAAATGGCAAATATTTTTGGACTATTTCTTTCCTGATGCTAGCTTAGCAGATTACTATTACTTGAAACACAATCACACCATGTGCTGAGATTGGTGTCAACCAATTTGGAGTGATGAGATTGGTGAGATCAAAGAACTCTAAACCTTCACGTTTACAATGTAAATACACTGAGATTGTTGCCGCAGTGCCACTGCTACACTCAACACATCTTGCATGATGCATATGATTAGCATTTTACCTGAGGTATCACAGCTGGTGCAATGTCTCATCATTAAAAATGACAAAATTATACATGTTTAACTGTTCACAAAAACTCTTTAATAGGACGCTGGACTGGCCAGGTGAGGTGTTGCCTGCTGCCTATTGGGGCCCAATTTCAAAAAGAAATGAGCAATATTACTTGCAAAGCATACTACACACTGTTTGTGTAATTTGCATAATACTGACCTAAGGGAGGCTTAAGTCACATTTACAACAAAATCCAAAGGCCTCCATAACTACGTCAGTAGATGCCTAACTTACGCATGGATTTTAGTTTTTCAGTTTGGGAAGTATATCACTGATTCTGACTATCGTCGCTCTTGTCAATGTCCTTGTACCCCATGGAACTATACTTCGTGCAAAAGGCTTCTGAAACATGGCATACCATCTCTGATCAACTGGAGAGTTTATGCACACCTCATACACGGATGCTATGACGATCCCTACCTCGAACCTTTGCTCCCACCCACTCTCAGCTCGCATACGTTCTGCAGACCCAGGTCCGCACACCATGCAAGGAAAGCCAAACAAACATAAGTGCGGCAGAATTGTAGACAGACCATTTGGTGCTCGACCATCAAATACGATGAAATAGGATGTCAGTCAAATACACGGCTAGAAATTGCAATACACTTTCACAGCTACTGAAACAGCTAAAAAGAGGGTTAGTTTAATTAAAAAATTTTCATTTGACGTACTCTAAACACAAAATAATTCATTTCTGCACGCCAGTAGCGCAGTTTAGCTATCGAGCAGTGGTGTAATTATGTTGGAGCCTCGTTATCGCGCCTGATTTCGCGCTGGATGCTCAGTAAAGCGATTACAAGGAAACATCTTTGGTCAGGTGGCCAGCAGAGGGTAAGTTCCGTTTCTTAGCCCGTTTCATAAAAAATCATGGGTATATCTGGTGAGTGTATGCCAAAATCCAGGGAACTCAAAGCACTGCAATAAAACCACTTTAATGCTTTTTGGCGTTTCGGCGTTTGGCGTTTGGCGGGTGAACACCAATGCATAGCAGGAATGCTTGCCTTGCTACTTACTTGCACCGCCCTTGTGGTTGGAACGTTTCATGATGGTAATTATTGATGTGTATCTGCGCGTGTGCGTACGTTTGCATATATGCACGTGTACATATATGCAAACGATGAACGATCTACCAGAGCAAGTGCGAAGCGTGGTCAAGATGTTTGCGGATGACACCAAGGTCTACTGTCGTGTCCCGAGACCCCTGACTCACTCACCTCTGCAGGCTGACCTCGACGCCCTGGCCAAGTGGTCAAAGGAGTGGCTGCTCCCCTTTAGTGCAGCAAAGTGCAAAATAATGCACATCGGGAACTGCAACCCGAGGCTGACGTACTTCTTGGACGGTGCCGAAATCGCGGTCGAGTCCACCGAAAAGGACCTCGGGATCTTCGTGGATTACCGGCTCCAGTTCCACGTGCAGACCGCGGAAGCGATCTCCAAGGCCAACCAGATGCTGGCGGTCGTGAGGCGGTCTTTTGCCAATATCGATGCTCGCACCTTGCCATTGCTTTTTAAGCTCTTAGTACGTCCGTACTTAGAGTATGGCAACGTTATCTGGGGCCCGTTCGGCAAACTGGACCAAAAACGGCTGGAACGAGTTCAGCGACGAGCTACCCGGCTTGTCTATGAAGTGAGGCGCCAGCCATACCCTGAGAGGCTCAGACTCCTTCAGCTGCCCTCACTGTACTATCGTCGTCGCAGGGGAGACATGGTAACAGTGTACCAGCTATTTCATGGAGGCATGTCGCTATCGGAAGAGGAGTTCCTGACAAGGCACAACTCGGAGGTGACGAGAGGACACCAATGGAAGCTCAGAAAACCTCGAGCTAGGACTCTCGTCCGTCGCAACTCGTTCAGCACGCGGGTTGTCAACGACTGGAACGCTCTTCCGCACCCGGTCGTGTCGTCGACCTCAGTTGAACAGTTCAAGGCTAGGCTTGATACGCACTGGGCTGACATCATGTACGACGTCCCACGCTGAATATTCCCATAATTTGAGACTGCTTGGTTACCGGACCGGGAGCCTGACGAGACCGGGACCTACAGGCCTAGTGGCCTTTTACAATTCCCGATCACCATAAGGTAAGGTAAGGCACATGAGTGTGCGTCCGTGTGCATTTTGGTATGCGCTTGTGAGTGTATGGCCGTGTCTAAATAAAGGACCGTTTCTGACCCGACCGTTATATTGCATTTTTGAAGATAGGTAGTGACCCATCCAGGCCATGTTACGTCACGTCTTTATTGCAGAATAATGTTCTCAGCCCCCTCTGCTGCTTGTTTGATAGTGCCTTGCTGATGGTTGTCTCTTCTCAGATGTGCTCCAACATTGTGTGCTGAATAAATGAAAAGCTGATCAGAGTGTTCGCTGATCTATGTTGGCGTCCATAACTTGCAAGGCTCCCGAGAGAGATGGAAGCCGTCAAGAGCGCGATCGATGGGTGTCGATACGTCGACGACCTTGACTGCGTTCCTCACCAGTCACAACAGCAGTCATCGGGCGCCCCCAAGCCAGGCACTCGCAAGCTCCAGAGACCTGTCATCCCTGCAGGAAGCAGCTGCACTGACTGGAGGTATTTCATCACCCGATGTGAGCAATACCGCGGCGCTGCTGGACTGGCGTGCACCGACGTCTCCATTTATCTTCGGCAATACTGTAAGGCCGCACTGCGCAGACCTCACACGAGCTGCTGGCGGGAGCCTGGCCTCACAGCCCGAGGGGACGCACTCGCTGCTTTCAAACAGCTGACTGTGAGGGAGGAGAACGCAACGGTCGCCCGAGTCTCCCTGTCAAACATGCGACAGGACCGCGGCGAGCCGGTTCGTGGGCTCGGCGCCCATCTGAGAGGACAGGCAGGCGTCTGTCGGTTCTCAGTCCAGCGCTCCAGCTGCCGTCCGGACGTTGACTGCACCGGCGATGTATTCCGAGATACCCTCACTCGTGGCATCGCCGATCACGACATGCGATGGGACATCCTGGGCGCAGAAAATCAGTGGAGGCCCCTGGAAGACGTGTTCCACCTCGCCGAGGCGGAGTAATCAGGCAAACATTCCGCCTTTCAGCTACACGACTGCCAAGCCACCACTCTGGCGTCCGTTAGCAGTTGCCGCAGACAGAAGAAGGAAAGACGAAGGTCCAACTGTCACCAAAACCTCCAGGACCTCAGGACCAGCTGTCAGAACCCTGTGGATACTGCGGCAACCTCGGCTACGGTTAACACGCCCCCTTCCCCCCCCCCCCCCCGTCCTGAGGCCACGGCAGCGAGAGTGTCCAGCGTACGGACAGACATGCCGTCACTGTGGCGAGGACCACTACACCGAGTGCGTATGCCGGGTCAAAAGGCGGGACTCACGGCCGCCCCGCCTCCGCCTCACCCCAATCAGTCCAACGGACTGGAAAACGACACTGGCGCCATCTTCAACGCCACCTGTTCGACTACCTATAAGTCATTTGAAGGGCTGAACTTGATCGTTATCGGGCATCACGTGTACGGCGACATGGCCGAAAAGTGTATATCTCGCCGTTCCATGCCTCAACCCACCGCAGAACTGGCAGCCGAGACGGCGAGTGAGGACTACCAGGCGCTGGCTGTCGACCCCACACCGCGCAACAGTAAGTCTCGCATACTCGCAGTGGCCGACACTGGCTGCCAAAGCTGCGTGACTGGCCCCAGCGCCCTCTAGGACATCGGCATCACCCACAAAGGCCTGATCCACGTCAAACTGCTAACCGCGGTAAACAACAAGACAGTCCTGCTCTTGGGAGCCGTCCTTCTGAGGCTGTCCGACACGAGCCAACAGAGTCGCCCCATTGCACCAGGCAAGAGGTCACAAACGAATCAGACAAGTTCTTCCTCAGCAGAGAGGCGTGCTCCGCCCTCGCCATCATCTCCCAGGACTTCCAGTCTTGAGGCGAGAAGCACCGCGGTTCATCCACACTCGCGACATCTCGCGACGCCACAGCACCGGACATCCTCGCCACGAGCGAAACATCGAACGCGCCGTGCGGCTGCCCTTGCCTTGAGCTCCCTCGGCCCCCTCCGCAGACCCCACCCATGGCTTCCTCCGACGCCAACCGTGTAAAACTGGAGCAGTACCTCAAAGATACCCACACAGCGAGTATTTTCAACGTATATCCCCACCAGCCCTTAGCCACCATACCAGCCCCTCTGTTGGCACTGATGGTAGACCCTGACTCGACTCCCGTCGCGCACCACACACCTCCCGGTGCTCCGGTACTGGCAGGCAGAGGAAAGGTCGGATTCGACCGCGACGTCTAGCTAGGGGCACTCGAGCCTGTCCCAATCGGTGGGCCTGCCACCTGGTGTCACTGCGTGGTAGTTACTGCCAAGATAGATGGCACACCCCGAAGTACCGTGGATCTCCAAGACCTGAACCAACATGCCACTCGGGAGGCCCACCACACCCAATCACCATTCCACCTAGCCAGGTCAGTACCCGTTAGCATGAAGAAAACAGTCCTAGGCTGTCGGTTACCAAAGTGCACTCCTGCGACGCGAAGACCGCCAGCCCACCACCTTTATAACACCGTGGGGCCGTTTACAACATCGGTATTGGGCCGCCCGCAAGGCTGCACTGCATCTGGAAATGGATACACACAGATATATGACGAGATTGTCGCCAACCTGCCCAGGAAGACCAACTGCATCGGCGATGTCCTTCTCCGGTCAGGCTCCATAGAAGAGTGTTTCAGGCAGACCGTCAAGTGGTTAGACGTATGTGGTCGTAACCGGATCACCCTAAACCCCACCAAACTCGCCCTCGCTCAAGACGGTATGGAGTCTGCGGGGTTCAACGTCACCCTGGAGAGCGTACGACCATGTGACCGCTTCACTCAGGCCATCTGGGACTTCCCGTCGCCGAGGGACATCACCGACATCCGCTCCTAGTAAACCTGGTATCCTACACCTTCAGGGTGGCAGAGAAAATGCGGCCTTCCGCGAGCTCCTGAAATCTAAGACCTCATTCTACTGGGAGCCCCAGCTCGACACCCTCTTCGAAGACTCCCAGAAGACTCCTTGTCAGTCACCATCAGCGAGATTGAGGAGGGTGTGAGAATCTTCGACTCACCTCGGACGACATTCCTCGCAACAGACTGGTCGAAGACGGGCGTGGACTTCTGACCCCTCCAAAAGCAATGTGTGTGCACTCAGCCTGTTCCATTCTGCTGCCATGACGGTTGGAAAACCGCTCTTGTGAGCAGCAGGTTTACCCACCCTACCCGATCCCGGTACGCGTCATTCAAGAACAACGCTGTGGCGATGGCTGTCGCCCTGGACAAGGCGCTGTGTTCCGTCCTAGGCTACAGTAACCTGATTATCGCTGCCGATCATATGCCGCTGATAAAAATATTCGGTGACCGGCCCCTGGAGGACACACCAAGCAAGCGACTCCACAGCCTTCGGGAGAAAAACCTGCGCCACCGCTTCAACATCATACATATCCCCGGTGTCAAACAGAGTTGTCATCCCTTCATCCCTCCGGTCAGACGTATTATCGGCACCACGGTCCGTCCACCGAGGCGTCACGTCCATGTCTCGAGCTGAAGCCTCTGACTTCTGGCCCGGGCTTGCCGGCGACATCGCCTCAACACGCGCTGTGTGTCTCCACCGCAACAGGATGGCCCCAGTATCAATTGTCTGCACCGCCGTTTCCTCTGGAATCTCCCGCCTAACCCTTCCAGTGCGTGTGCGCTGATTTCTTCCGCCATCGAGGGTGTCAACGCCTGGTGATCGCGGATCGTTATTCCAGCCTGCCAATTGTGGAAACAGCTGAGCCTCGGCAAGACTGGTCTCATCGATCTCATCGGCTGCCTCTGCCGCACCTTCGTCACATTCGGCATACCCGACGAGTTGGCTTCGGATGACGGCCCAGCACTCGCGTCGACCACCACTCGTTAGTTTTTCCTATCTGGGGAGTCCACCACAGAGTGTGGCCGGTGCCGTTCGCCCACAGCAGCTGTCGCACAGAAATCGGTGTCAAGACGATGAAAGGCCTCATCACTGACGACACCGCTCAGGACGGCGGCCTCGACACCGACGCCTTCCAGCGTGCCGTTCTTCAGTACCGAAACAGGCCTGATCGGGATACCAAGATGTCTCCGACAATGACTCGCTTCGGCTGCCCCATCCGGGATTCGTCCCGATGCCGCCCCCTCCCCCTCTCCCCCCTCCCCCCCCCCGACGGTACCACTCGCATGAGACGTGGCGCAGCTCACTGGCGTCTCGCGGAGATGCCCTCCGCAACAGGCATCAGAAGGGCGTGGAACGCTGGTCCGAAGATACGCGACGCCTACCACCACTGCAAGACGGAGATCTCGTTCGCATGCGGAATCAAGTTGGCGCATTTCCAAACAAGTGAACAAAACCGGCTCGGTCATCGAGGTCAGGCAATTCGACCAATACGTGATACGAGTCGGTGGCTTCGACAGGATGACCCTGCGGAGCCCCCGGTTCTTTCGCAAGCACGTCTCGGTGCGGCAGCCTCCACCGTGCCTCGACATCTTCTGCAGCCTCCGTACGTGTCTCCCATCTACCGACCGACCGGCTGCCCAAGTCATCGGCCATCTTCCCCACCTCTCAGCTGACTCCCGACCCCATGATGCCCGCGCCGTCGGTCCAGCCAGCCCCCGATCAGGCGCGTCCCTGACGACACCCGTCACCCGCCGCGGTCCAGCCAGTCCCCGATCAGGCGCGTCCCTGACGACACCCGTCACCGGCCGTCGGTCCAGCCAGTCCCCGATCAGGCGCGTCCCTGACGACACCCGTCACCGGCCGTCGGTCCAGCCAGCCCCCGATCAGGCGCGTCCCTGACGACACCCGTCACCCGCCGTCGGTTCAGCCAGCCCCCGATCAGGCGCGTCCCTGACGACATCCGTCACCCGCCGCGGTCCAGCCAGTCCCCGATCAGACGCTTCCCTGACGACACCCGTCACCCGCCGTCGGTCCAGCCAGTCCCCGATCAGGCGCTTCCCTGACGACACCCGTCACCCGCCGTCGGTCCAGCCAGTCCCCGATCAGGCGCGTCCCTGACGACACCCGTCACCCGCCGCGGTGCAGCCAGTCCCCGATCAGGCGCGTCCCTGACGACACCCGTCACCCGCCGCGGTGCAGCCAGTCCCCGATCAGGCGCGTCCCTGACGACACCCGTCACCCGCCGTGGTGCAGCATGATCGCCCCAAGCTCTTTCAGTACCCACCCCGCTTACACGCGCCGCCGACGACACCGGAGTGGCACCGGACGGCTCCATTTGAAGCCCTTCCGCAAATTCCGCATGAGACCAGCGACGCTGACTTTCACTCCCATCCCTCGCTGACAAGCGAGCATCTGTACTCCCCCTCCCCCCCCCCCCCCCCCGGGTCATCACACCCGAAGCGCCGACCAATCTGCTTCAACGATTGCATGAAAAACCTTTAGAAACTCGGGGTGGGAACGGGTAATGTTATCAGTCCTGCTCAGAGTCTAGTTATACCTATGGATGCTTTCGAATACCGTAACCCAGTTATACTACTCACGGCTCATATAAGTTTTAATGTTAAACAGCTCGGCCTAATGCCCATTAGCCGACCAAATTACAGCAAAACTACAAGTCCGACTTGGTTTTGAAATCTGGAGCAATTGATGCTCCCAAACACTCGGGTCGCGACCGTATTGACCTGTGACCTGTAGCCTGATGCCGGGATGGGCACGATCGGGAATATATGGGACAGTGGGACGATTGGGTGCTACTCGACGCTTCTCGATTCGCATTTTTCCATAAAAGGTCGTCATGCGCACAAGATGTTTCGTTCCGTTTTATGTATAGCAACAAACGAATAACAAGCGTGGCAACCAACGCAATTGAAATTGCTTCGGAAATCAGTAGTTACTTATTATATCTACAATATCATGAAACAGAAAACGAAGCAAAATAATGTGTCGTTTAAGCCAAGTTATTTACTTGCGCAAAACATTACATCGGATGTAGAAAATTATCCTCTTTCCCAAGAAATACGTTTGAAAGTGATTCGCGTGGACGTGCTGTTACTGGACCTGGCATAGTGTGCCGTCACTGACAGCGTCACTTGCATGACAGTAAAAAACACCGGCCCTACTAAACACACACTCCCGTTCTGGAAAATGTTATGTAGCTGCGAGAAATACAACCCTCGTCAGAACATCTATGGTGCGCACATGACGCAATAACATTTCTCCTTTTTTACACTTTTGCTGACATCGGTTTGATAACTGTTGAAGTGAATATCTATGTGACACAAGTGGAGCCTTGTACCACTCTTTCACATCCATATCATTCACGCACGAACTGCATATTGAAAAAAGAAAAAGATGAAGCACATATGCATGAAGTGGGGTGAAGTAAACGTAACGTATGAACGTTGAAGTTAACGCGTAATTCGCCACTTCCCACCGTCGGGCCGTTACGTAATGATACGGCCAAGTCCCAAACCTGCCAGCGTGGCTAGGTTGACACCTTACCGCCGGGCACCCGGCCACCCCGGTTTTGATCTGCTCTAACCCTAACGATCTCAACATGGCAATTACACCCGCTATCGCCGCACCAGTTTGCATCGAAAAGCTTGTTAGCGGCCGTCCTAGAAAGGGAGACGCCCTCCCAATGTTCCTTTTTTGTTCAGTTTGCCTCATAATGTGAGGTTTCCTCCTCCTCGCACGCGATGCAATGCTTCGTGTCTAGAGCGCCTTTCGATGCGCTCAAATCTTTTAAATCTAATTTCTTCCTGGATCTTTAAACCTCTGCGTGTTTGTCTCACATAGACCATTCCACAATGATGTTCTAGAGGAAATTATTCCGGTCTTTTGCTCTGTCGTTTTGTGTGCGTGTGCGCGCGTGTGTGTATGTCTGGGCGTGTTACAATTTGAGTTTATGTTATTAGTGAGCCGAGGCTGAGGAAGGGGTTGAGATGATCCCAAAAGTTGGCCTTTAATAAAAATAAGCCGGATGAAAGACCATGTTTTTACCCCACCATGTACACGGTTCCGTTACGTTACAGGTCCACAACGATTCATTATGCCACAAACGCCACGTTAAGATGGAGGTGGCGAGTGGCTGGGGTATTTGCGTTAGGCACGTGTGTATTTGCTCGACAACTGGGAAGCAGCGCAAGCTTACGCTTTCGCCAAAATACCATCTCCGTCATGCCTTGGGCGTTAAAGCTTTCAATAAACACACGGGATTGTGTACCTTTGTCTCGAGCGCGGAACGCTCGCCTGCGGAGATTCGGACCGGTGGGTTAAGGCTCACGATTTCGTGGTGTTAGAGGTCCAGAGATTCTAAGCGAGAGTTCTCGCTGAGGTCCATGGCAACTAGTGGTTTGGGCGCTGAGCCGGGGATGGGTCAGCCGTCTCGCAGTGGTGTGGGCAGCCAGGGGTCGCGGACCCGAGGAGGGAACTGTCTCGCAGTGGTGTGGGCAGCCGGGGGTCGTGGCTCCCGGCTCTCTTTTGTCCCGAGCCGTGCCGGTGACGTCTGGCTGACGACAGTCCTGGGGTGTCACGTGACTCATGTCTATGGGCCTGTGCATGTTTTAGAATCAGGATCAGCATCTGTACTCTGTGATGTTTTTTCGTTGAGTTGCTCGAGCTTTCCAATTGCCAGGACAGCTATGCAGGTCGGCCAGCAACAAAACACCTTTTGATGCACGCCGAGTGAGCCTCAAGGCAGAGTCTGTTGAAGCGAATGTTCCACATTTATATGGGGTTTCGAACTGAAATCGTCATCTCGGGCAACTTTCGATGCTGTTCAAAATCCTTCCCTCCTTAAGACCTAGGCCACTCTAGTTTCTGAGCTACACAGCCGCGAAAACGGGAAAAGGTTTACCGGGATAGTATTTCAAAGTCCCCTTGGCATTCGTAACGTCATTATAACGTCATTCAAATCCTGCCCTTTCATGAGCCATGCGGGGATCAAGCCAAAATATGTCATGGTTGTGGCATTCATATTTGGCGTTCGTGAGCGCGATTTCCACATATAACGCCCACCAATTGGCTCTCAATCAATTTTGTGCAAGGTGCGATGATGTAATTCAACCATGACGCATTGAGAAGCATATTTACTTAACAGAGAATCGTGCTGTCTAAAGCATCCTTTTCCACTTGAAAAGTATACCAATAGTTGTGAGTGATCTTGTTTCGCCATATTTGATGCTTGCTTCAATATCTTTAAATGTGAAACATTCTCCCGCCATCACAAAGAACAGCTCTTTGCTTATATGCAGACAATGTTACTCCCGGAGTAAAATGGTGAATTTACTGGGTCATTTCCGCCATTCGCCTAATGCGGCACTCAGGCGCCGTTGAACACCCGCGAGACGGGTGCGATGTTAGGAGTAGAGCGCGCCATCCTTACCCACCCTTGTCCTTCCCAAACTTTACCCCAACTTAGACTCTGATTCAGCATGTCTTCCTCTTCCTTTTCACTGGTATCCGTTCCTCGCCTTTCTCACGACATTCATTCATTGTGAAAGGCCTTTGCGTATCCGCAACACGTGAGCGATGCGCGAATGATTGCATTTTGTGATCCAATGTAAGTGTACATGCAGCTATGGCTGTAACACCTGTAACACCAGCACCTTCGTTCACTCACTTCCTTCGCTCACTCCCACGTTTGAAAAATCTGTACACGGCTAATGAAAAATCCAACCCAGTGTGCAAAAGATTGAAGATTAAAGATCTGGAAATTACGTCACAAGGCAGCAACGTTTGCAAACGCAATAGCTGCTCTTGATGCGAGTGTTGATGGAGAAGGACAGCGGCTTAGGACGACTGTATACCGAGAGTAAACTATCAACGGGAGTTGATTAAATGCTGGCATTGAATGTCCCTGAAGCTACACAATTAGTACTATGCTATAATTCCTTGGACGTCCTCTGATTTGCTCTGATTGGACAGGATTGAATTGTGAGTTAGCACAAGTCATACAGGTACTGGGGAATAGTGTTATTTTCATTCTGACGTTGAAAACGAAGTGATTCGAAACGAACTTAAAACGTGAAGTGATTCCTGCTACGAAAATCAGCGTCAGGCAGCTTGGGTTAGGCATTCAGAACGGTCGATCATCGCGAATCGTAAATCCATCGAATCTAACAATCCAATCCAATGAACCTAATTCAATAAATCCATTCGTGACATGTGAACCGACCAATCCGGCCCGCGCGTGGCGTTCGCGCGTGGCGGCCCGAGCGTGGCGGCCCGAGCGTGGCGGCCTGCGCGTGGTGGCCCGAACGTGGCGATTCGCGCGTGGTGGCCCGAGCGTGGCGGCTCGAGCGTGGTGGCCCGAGTGTGGCGGCTCGCGCGTGGCGGCTCGCGCGTGGCGGTCTGATCGCCCCAGCTGGCGCCACGGAGCAGTTGCGGAGGCCATCACAGACGACGCATCCCGCTCTAGTCGTTCCGATGAAGGAAGTCGACTGCTTTGAGGTACCGCGGCACCAGACCCGGCCAGGACTGGGCCGGCTTTCGCCTAGAGAGACTGAATTAATTGGGCTGGTTCCCAAAAGGATCGGGGCCCACAAAAAAACTCGCGAACGCTGTGATTTCTGGGACGCGCAGAAAATCGCAGTTTGATAAGCATATTCTGCATCAGCAAACCTAGAACTGTGGCAACATTACTTTTCCATCATTACTTCGGCTTATTGTGTACGTCGTGCCAGGAATACTGCGCCGCAATGCTACTACACGTGACTTCCTCTCATAACACCCATATCGACGACAAAGCTCTGCAGAATGTTGCGGCATAAAGTGTGAACGGCTTTAACGAAGGGGATTTTTAAGCAGGGAACTTAGCCCCAACCTTCCATGGAGCGCCGCAAACATGGTGCGTTCGGTAAGACACCACCTGAGTTAAGGATCCACCAGCGCAATACCCGATGAGGTAGACCCTGTAAGACCGTCAGGAAAGACCCGCCAGTCAACGGAGCATCGAAACAGCAAGAGAATCATTGCAGTCAGAGTTCTGGGACTTTTAAAGGTGGGAAACCAATGAATGGGCCGAGTGATAATGGTAGTTCAGGGGACTTTGAGTGTTCAGCCAGGTCGACGAGTCCTTCAAGACGGCGGAGTTGATGTGAGCCAGATAGCACATCAGGCACGTGCGTACGGAAGTAAATGCTACCGACCATGTATGTCACGACGGAGTAGAGGACTAGATAATGGTTCGAGTCAGCTAGCGTCCCCCCCCCCCCTCCCGTGGTGTTTGAAACCACGGGCTGGGTGGTAATGAGTGTCGGTGATAAGAGGTTGGGTGTAAAACTTTACATAGAGGGGGAAATCAAATACTTGTAAAGGGCGCTTAATGCACGGCCTGAGTTCACCCGCATCTCCAAAAGTTTCTTCTTCTTCTTCTCCGCATCATCCTCTAACAGGCTGGGAGAACGTCCAAACGCTTCACAAATCCGGCTGAGCCGCGTCTGGGGCGGGGAAGGGAGGGGGGGGGAGGGAGGGAGCTGACGTGAGTGCCGAGTCATCCCTCGCCTCTCGCCCGGACAGCGGCTGTGTCCAGCGGGGCTCCTCAGCCTCCCCGGAGCACCGTCTCGGTCCGGAGCAGCCATCTGGCCCGGCCGGCTGGCGGTCGCCGCCGTCCGACCACCAGTGGAAGCGTGTCGCCGGCCGGGAATTTCTAATGGAGCCGGGCCCCCGCGGCTGGCAGCTTTCGGGTCAGCATTTCTCTGGCTCAAAAATAGAAAGCCGACGCCGCCAGCGGCGTGAGACTGCGCCGGCTGACGGCGATCCGGGCACGTCCGCTCGTAATGAGCCGCGCTCCAGTTGGCTCCCTGGCTGCATACAATGTCGAGCTAGCCTCCACCGTGTCCAGCCGGATAGCCGACTGCACCTCGATGGTCCGGCTGTGTTCAGGTAGGCTTTCCCTAACGACAGCCAAGCAGCTTTCTGACTGCGATCGAACTATCCGCTCACCTGGCTGTGCACAGACAGACCGATGGCTGCACCCAGCACTGGTCAGACTGGGCGTAGACGGCTCCAGACCAGACCGGCATGCAGCGGGCCCGAACTTATATTCCGACTTAGCACAGCCATCCGACTATTGGCGCAGAGAGCCCGCTGGCTCTGGCAAGACGCACCTGGCTGCGACTCTGACCATACACCTCAGGCCACCGTCTGCGTGGGTGGTGCCGGGTTCGCGGACCGCCGACGGGTGGGGGAGGGGGGAGGGGGGGAACGGCGTGACGCCTAACGACTGTCTGCATCATAATGTGGACCGAAACTTGCCCACGGTAAAAGCCTCAGGTTGGCATAGGTTAGAAAGTTCTCTCGCGCCCGCTCGTGTGAACCTCAGTGAAACACGTGGTGCCGCCAAGAGCAAGAGCCAGAACCCCGCCCGTAGCTCCGAGATCTGCGATCCAGTTCGGCTTGCGTCATTTAATTGGGCTAGCTTGGGTGCAATTACGGGGAAGCGCACAGACCGCTGCCGACGTGGAGAAAAGCCTCGATGGTGAGGTACGTCACAGAGACCGGCGTCACTGGCTCATCGGGGCCTGGCACCGGACCTATCCGGGCCAGACCACGTCACACCAGATCCGTCCTGGATACAGGCACGGACCCCCAGGGCCCAGACTGTCGTGGACAGTTTTCGTCCTCAGGAGGCCACTGCCGGGGAGACCCGAGAGACCGCAGCAGACCCGCCGCCGGGGGGGGGGGGGGGGCACCTGGGGGACCGCGGCAAGCCGGGCTCCGAGGCTATTCTGCCAAGCCCGGATGGGCAGAAACCGCGCCCTAGTCGGCGGCGAAAGTTGACGCGGTAAGGGGAGAAACCCGGAACTGCTGGCCCGATCGATCAGCGCCAGGCCCATGACGGAGAAGGTCTCGGTGGGCGGCCGCCGCTCCCATGACGCCTACCCTCCCCCCTTCCCCTCCCCACACTCTCTCCAGTCGAGCCAGGGTGGCGTAACCTCACCAGTGTCGAACGCGTCCTCTCGCACCGATCACTATCGTAAGACTGCGAGCTCTGCCCCGATGTTCCGACGGGGCTTTTCTAGTCGTTCACGCGTCATACTCGATCAGAGTAATAAAAACATTGTCCGTCGTATATATGAAGAGGAATTTTATTGCCATACTTCCCGTCGCATTGCGGTTTATCACGTCAATTGTGGTCGAGCAGATGCAATAAATAACACAGTAATATCCGAGGCGTCACGTCTGGGGAGGCAGCGGGTAACAACAAACAATCCCTGTCAGAGGCATGAGCAAGAATCAACAAGTACTGGTCAACAAACAAGTCACAGTCTAGCGTTGAGTGGCGGGAGGGTCCGGAGGCCCGGCGCCGCCAGTCGAGGGTTGCTCACACCGAATCCCCCCTCCCCCACGACGTCTCTGAGTCGCGCAACGGCCGTAGTCATGTGTTCGACTAACCGCAGTAGCTACTGACACTACTCGTTACGAATGCATGAATGCTGCGTGGCGCAACTACTAGTGTCTCTACCGCGTAACACGCGGGATGGGTATGAAGATTCGAATGGAGGACTACCCTATGTCATGCGTCACCCGTCCTGCCTGTGCACGTGCGTCTCAGTCGGTCAGTACAAGCACACACTGTCTTCGTCCATTTGGCATTCTGTCACTGGCGTCGTATTCGTCACACGCGTCAATAAATAACTATTAATAAGTTAACAACGGGATCGTTAACAAGCAGCGGACCGGGGAGCCGACGTTCAGAGAGCGTTTGAGCCGTTGTACTTGCTGATGAGGGTCTTCATGCTGAACTCGCAGCCGGCGAAGTGGTCGGCGCAGCTCTTCTCGCTTGTCCGGCCCTTGTTGGCGGCGTCCAGGTACTCATCCAGCAGCATGCGGAGCTCGGAGGGCAGGTTGAGCAGCTCCATGTACTGCAGGTAGCTGCCGACGGGAGGTGCCGGTCAGTGTCACGCGCCGCCGGCAGATGGCTCCGCCGTCGGCCGGCGTCAGATGGCGCCGTCGCTCGCGAGGCGGTGTAACGGTCGCCGGCAGCGGGCCAGCTGGGGCGCCGATGGGCGCCGGGGTGACGCGCCGGCTGGACACCTGACCCAGATGGAGGCTCGTACCCGGCCCCGGCTCAGAAGTGGACCGGCGCCGGGTCGCACCGGCGCGAAAGCGTTACGTTCGTTCAGCCCCGTGACCGCCGGGCGCCGGCGGTAAACCAGCCGCACCCGTGAGCCCGTTCCGGACTAATTAGCCGCTACCTGAGCCGGATAGACATCGAACGCATTTTCCCGCCCCACTCTTTGAGGCTAGCAAAATAGGGAATGGGCCGCCCGAAGAACGCAAGAGCCGCGAGGCGCGGAGGATTTTCAGCGGCATGCCTTGCAGCATGGTGCACGGCTCACCTGAAGGCGTCGTTCATCTTGCGCGCGGTGGTGCCCCAGGAGTTCTCGTTCTGGTGCAGCTCGCACACCAGGCGCTGCTGGCACTCCAGGCTGGTGGCGTCGAACTTCCGGTACACCTGCGTGCGGCGGCGTCACGTCAGAGCCGGGTTCAGTGCGGCAAAAACGGCGCCGGCGGGCCTGCTGCTCCGGCGCGGACGTCACGCACGCGCGGCGCGGCACGAAGCGATTGTAACCTTGACAGTGGGCGGGAACAACGGGAGGCGTGCGAAGGGCGGCACGCCAAAACTGGAACCCACCTCCTCCATCATGGCGATCCAGTCGAGCACGGACATCTTGTCCCAGATGGCGGAGTACGGGTCAGCAGACCTGAGGTCACAGCGTGGCGTCACAATGCTGGGAGGAACGGCACGCTCCGTCGTACTTGAGCGAGGTACGTTACTGTGAGGCTCGAAATCAACATTCAGATGTGCAAGTGGAAAAGCTTGTCTTCTTAATTTGACTATGAAAACAAGTGTAAAAGTTGGATCGGAGAACTTAGGCTTGAAAGCGATGCTCTATGTAACAAACAAAAAAAATCTGTAAGTTTGCAGAAAATATGCCGACAAGTAACAAAAAAAACGACACAGAATAAAGCGCACACGAAGCAGTATTAAGCAGCCAGTAAGCAGCGAGTTACTCAGTGTTACTGCCACAACACTGAAAGCGCTATTCTACAGAGCGGTACCCGGCCGTGGCGCGGCTGCGCCGCTACCACAGCTGCTAGTTTGCGGCCATGCGCCCCTCCACCCAGTCAGCGGGACACTCTACCTGCCGCTGGCACGGGCCCGTCCCGGCTGCAGATCAGAGGCGTGTTAGAATATGCGTCGCCCGTGCCGAAGGCGACCTGGTCGCAGACGGGCGGGGCAGGCTGTACAGACGCGGCCGGGACCAGGCCAGGTGAGGCGGACCGCGCCGGTGGCGGTGGCGCTGTACAGGGTTGGCCGGAGGACGCGGGTCACGCCCTGAGGCGGCGCGAGGCGGACGCGGCCGTATCGACGCAGCGGCTATGTACACTGTACATCGTGGTTCTAGATTAGTGGCGCTTTCCGCTCGCTCCCCTCCTCCCTCCCCACCCCTGGTCGGCCAGCGCGCGCTCTTCTCGTACGTTTGGTTAGCCGTGACAACTGTGCTACGGCCTCGACAGGCGTGCTGAGTCAGTCGACACGAGCAACACGCAGGCTGAGGCTTACCTGCCCAGATTGAACGAGCCCAACTGGCCGTTTACCAGCGCGTATACCAAGTACACGGCCAGCCCGATGGCTGCCAGAATAAAGACGCCGGCGGCGATCTTTTGCACGACGCAACCCGTGTCGCCGCCGGGGCAGGAGAACAGGTTGGCGGGGTTCAGCGCGCTGCCGATGGAGCTGAACAGGCGAGAGGTGTCGCCGTCGGACGCCGACGGGGCGCTGACCGACGCCGGGTAGGCGCTGTAGGGGTACGGGTACGGGTAGGGCGGGAAGGCGGAGTAGGGCGGGTAGGCGGCGTAGTCAGGGAAGGCGGTCTGCTCGGCGCCGGCCGGCAGCTCGGCCACGTACGACCCGGAGGCGGCCGGGCCGAGCGCGGACAGGTCGGCCCGCGACACGGGGCTGGCGACGGCCGACTCTACCGCGGAGCTGCCGAGCTCGGCGGCCGACCACGTGCCGCGCGCCGCGCACGCTGCCCACAGCAGCTGTACAAGGAGTCCGGCGCGCAGCTGCCTGTACATGCTACGAAAAGAAGGAGGCGGTTAGCGCGTCGGCGCCGGGGCTTTTGGTCGCGTCATCAGTGCGTCAACGGGTGCGCAGCCGTGACGTTAGCGGTTGTCGCGCGCTCGCGCTATGTACAGATGGAGGGCGTATGTACAGCTCGGTCTGTACCTGGCCTGATATCCGGAGTAGGAGGAGCCGCCGCTATGTCCGGCGCCGTACCCGCCGGAGTGGTAGCCGCCATAGCCGCCACCCCCGACCGCCAGTTTAGGCGCCAGGGAGGAGACGAGCAGCCAGATGCCGATGCCGAGGAGGGTGAGGATCACCAGGAAGCCGATCCCGGCCAAAAGGGCCGTGGCGTCGATGGGGATCAGCGCGCCGGTGGAGTTGAAGAAGAGGAAGCGGGGATCGAGCTCTTCCTGCAGAGGGTCAGCGACCTCGAAGGCGCTCGCGGTCGCCGCGCAAAGGAGGACGAGGGTCAACGACTGGGACATGACGCCTGGAAATGAAGACTGCGTGAAAATCGGGTGCCGGGCTGGCGCCGAGGAGGGGATATGTACAGGGAGGTCATCCTCAGGTCAGCCTCAGCACACACGACACATATCCGAACACGCCGCACGGCAGCGGGAGCCAAGCGCGCCCCGCACCAGCGAGAGCACTCACCTGCGCTGTCGGTAGCCCGAGTCGTCGTAGTCATACGAGTACCCCGACGTGTCAAGCTTATCGTACCCGGCACCGCCGCCGCCGCCTTTTATCCGTCGGAACAGCTCGGAGAGGAAGGAGATGAGGGGCGGTATGAAGAGCAGCAGGGTCGCCAAGCCGGTCAGAGCGAAGCCCAGAGACAGGACGTCAATGGAGACGTTAGTGAGGACTGACGTCGACTGGCGGCCAGTCGAGGTCGAGAGGACAGCGGCCGGCGCGGAGAGGTCGGCCGCTGTGTGGGCAAGGCCGCTGAGGGCGGCGGTTAGCGCATTCACTCTCCTCATGGTGTGTTGTTAGTCTGTAAGGAGTGGAGATCGGGAGCATGTTAGTATGTGACGGCTGGAGGTCAGTCACGCGCTCGGGCAGGTCGGTCGCCACGCGCACGCCACGTCACAGCTGTTAGTGAGACACGATGAATGTTAGAGAACGCCAGGCTGGCGGCCCGAGGCATGCGGGGTGGAGCGGGTCTCAGGAGGCGCCTCCGAGCTGATGCAGATCGGCCACGACTTACCTCTCTCCTGCTGCTGCGCCTCTCCCTCCCTCCCTCCCGGTCCCGGGGCTGCGGGCGGGCGGGCGGCTGACTGCGCTGGCTGGGGCACCCTCCGCGGCAGCCGTGTACGTACGCGGAGCGGGCTGAGTAGCCCGAGTGGCCGCTGCCGCCGCCGGAGTAGCCCGTCTCCCCGGTGTCCCCGCTCAAGAGGAAGACCAGGTAGGCCAGGCCGGCGAGCAGCAGCAGACCAGCCACGCCAGCCAGGATGGAAGCGTACAGCGACGTCAGACTAATCGTCACACCCGTCGTGTTGCCCAGGAAGAAAAAGCGGGGCTCGACGCCTGTCGGGCTCTGCGTGGTAGCACCCTGCGCCGCGGCGGCAGCCACAAGCGCACACAGCCACAAATGAGCGTACATGCTGTTATCTGCAACAGCGGCACACATGCGGGAGAGGTCAGGCCGGTACGTACGCGTCAGAGGAGCGGGCACTGTAGCCGCTGGTGCCGGAGTCGGCATACCCGCTATAGTCGCTGTACCCGGTCCCCGAGTTGCCCAACAACAGGTAAGCGAGGTAGGCGAGGCCGGCGAGCAGGGCCAGCCCGGCCAGAACCGCCAGCGCGCCCGCGATCAACGAGTTCAGACCGATAGTCAGGTTCGTGTTGTTGTTGTTGAAAAAAAATGCGCGGGTCGGCCGCGAGGTCTTGGTCGGCGGGCTCAACGGCCCCCTGGGCCAGCGCCGAGGCGCACAGGGCTGCGAGGAGGATGTGCTGCAACATGGCTTAGCTTCCTGTGAACAGCGAGCGGTTGTGTGGGCTGCTGGCTGGCCGACGGAAGGCTGCCAGAGCTGGACGAGGCCGCCGCCGAGGCCGGACAGGCACTGCCGGCGGCGCGTGCTGGCTGCACGTCCCTGCCTCCCGGCAAGGCGAGGGAGCTAACCCGAGGGCTGAGCGGGATAGTGTTTGATGCGGAAATGTTGTCGACCGTGGGTCGAGTGAAGCCGTGAGACCAAAGCAATCTTCCGCTGATGGTCCTGTGAGTCGATGTCGATGTGATGCTGTGATCGTCGATGTCGATGTCGATGTGATCCTACACCGATGTAATGTCGCGGAGAATTGCGATGCACCCTCCGGCTGACTGCATGCCAAGTCGTAGCGAGAGCCGAATTCGCACCCTCCATCGGTGCCGGCATCTCCATGAGGGCGTCCTGCCATCACCCTGTTGTTGGAGTGTGGGGCGCTGTTCGCTCGCCGCCTTACCTGTCGATATGGTGTTGTTTAGTCTGTAGGCGTAGGGGGGCGGGCAGCAGCGTGCGGTGCCGCCCGCCGCCCGGTCCATGTCCCCGCCACCTCCCTGTTACGCCGCCGGTCGGCGGCTGGGTGTATACGTACGCGGCAGCCCTGGCCGAGCCGTAGGAGCTGTACGAGGAGCCCGAGTAGCCGGTGTCGGCGCCCCCGCCCGAGCCGAACAGGAAGAAGGCCAGCAGGGCGGCCAGCAGGCCCAGGGCCAGCAGGGCGAACAGGCCGTAGATCAGCGAGGTGAAGGATACGGACAGCGAGGTGGAGTTGGAGTTGATAAAGAAGAAGCGGGGATCGGGCTCAGCCTCGTCGTAAACATTGCTAAGCTCGTTGGCGTGTGCGGTGGCCGCAACGAGCAACACCACGAGCGCGCACAGAGTACGGTTCATTCTGAACGGTCCTGCAAGTGCACAAGATACGGTTGAGGCGCTATGTGCAGGTCTGTGCGCCACGCGCACGCACGAGCCGATGTTAGAGGCGGCGCGGCGGCGGCTCATTGGGCTGGGGTCAGCCCGTTACCGGGCCAGTGGGCTGGCGGCCGGTAACGGGACTGCGCCGCACCGGTCACCGAACCCGCCGCAACCTTCGCCCACGGCCGCGGCCGCCACCCACTGACTCCTTGCCCCCGCCCGGTCAGTGTGTCGTGAGGACACGGCGGCCGGGCGGAGGCGAGCGGCCGGCGGTGGCGGGGCCCGTACGCCAGCGCGAAAGTGCACTGGCACACTCCGCCTGGCCTGAAGGGACGCAGCCGGGCGGGACGGGCGGGTCCGGGGGCCTCGCCGTCAAATGAGCCGCCATCGCGCCGGCCGGGTGATGGTGTATGTACAGCTTTGTACAGCAGTGCACGGTCACATCGCACGCATAGAAAACGGCACGCTAGAAATAGATCCACGGCAACAAAGGAAATGTTTTTACTTGAGCTCAAGTGGCAAGGACAGTCTCGTAATAATCCAAAGTAAACATGCAATGTTTAACATGGGTGACGTGATATTTTCTATGAATTACCGGATCAGTTCATGTTCTACAATGATGATTTCAGAAAAAAACAATGACCAGAATACTCTTGACACGAAAGACGACAATTTACGATTCAGCCGAAGGTTCCTATATGACAGGTCACACACCAGAGTCATAGGACAGCATCCAAACCTCCACTGATCCCAGGCACATTCCTAGGGAATCCGGTCCCAGTCTCGCTCGGAGTGGTACTGGTCCCGGTCTGGGTCCCACTCGAAGCGGTCCCGGTCCTGGTCTCACTGGGAGTGGTCCCGGTCCCGGTCTTACTCGGAGTGGTTCCGGTCCTGGTCTCACTCGGAGTGGTCCCGGTCCTGGTCTCGCTCTGAGTGGTTCCAGTCCTGGTCTCACTCGGAGTGGTCCCGATCCTGGTCTCGCTCTGAGTGTTCCCAGTCCAGTCCTACTCGGAGTGGTCCCGGCCCCGGTGTCCCTTGGAGGGGTCCCGGTCCCACCGTGCCCGGCAGGAGCCAGCAGTGATCTGACCACGCCTGCTCGGTCGGAGTCGCGACGCATACCACCGCGCCAGTTACGTCCTGGACCGAAGCGACGCAACGACCTCTGCCGCGGGGGGGGGGCGCACGTGCTGAGAAGCGGTCGCGGCATAAGAACTAGCCACACGTAGTGACAGCAGGCTCAGACCGGTAACAACCACTGTCAAGTTCAACCGGTGTCCGGCTATACCGATGATGCAACTGCGGAAGCCGGTTATGACTGAAAGGCCATGGAACTAGCATCATGAATTTGTTAATTTAGTATCCTTGGCTTTGAGTCCGTTCGCAAAGATGCCTGAGCATTTTTGGAACCCATATGCTAATGTCTGGACGTTTGAAATTCGATGCATGTGTCGCTTAGGCGTATAAGACTAAAGGCTCTATTCTTTCGGACTCTGCACGGACAAGCAAACGATTCGTAGAGGTCATGGCAAATCATTAAATTTGACAAGCTTTGAGCGCTTCAACAGCCAATTAACCAAAATTGGGGAGATGAGGAAGCAATAGTTCGGAGCGAGTCTGAATAATAACGTCTACCGATAAATGTACAGTTTTCAAGGCATCTGCACAACCAGGGGTTTGACCGGGCGAATGAAGAGGGGGAGGGAAGGCAGCTTGGCCGAGGCGTCACTGGTCAACACGGCGCACACCAGACGCGGTGGCAGACGGTGCGGCTTTGGTCCGAGTCACTGCAGGCCGCGCCGTCCCACGTCCGCGCACTGGACCGACTCCGACTCCGACTCCGTCTCGGATCGCGGCTCCTCGCTCTCACAGACACGCTCACACACCGGCAGCCACGTACCTGGGTGGCCTAGGCTACTGGATGTGTATCGTAGGGCTGCTTGTGCGGCACTCTGCCTCTTCGGTCGGCGCGGGCCGTTTTATAAGAGGCGCGGCTGGCCCTGTTCACCGCCGCGCCGGCCGCGCCGGTGGCGCCGCTAACCTACAATCGCGCCGGCCGGCGGAGGCTCGGCGCGACGGCAGATGCGACGCGGCCGCGGCGCTGAACGGCGCAGAGCAGGCGGGTGTGGCGAGCGTGGTTCGGTGACAGTGCGCGGGCGGTGGATGAAGGTGAGGTGATGGGCTGGTGATGAGGAGCCCACCGACACACGGGCTCAGTCTTCGTCACGTTCTTAGTTGAACATGTTCGTGCGCAGTATCCGTGATCACGTTGGCATATGAGCGCGTTTCCGTCCGTCTTCGTTGAAAATGTGCTTTGATTTGGCAGAAGTGGTGATGTGCGCCAGGTTCATTTCTGGTGGTTACTTAGTCCTGCACATGGGCGATAACAATCACTATCTTGGCGTATTCAACGTTATGAACATTAAGTTGAACATATGAACAATACACTCAGCTCAGGCCGCACGCCTGAGCTGAGTGTATTATTCCGTGATCGGTCTCACGCGTGTGTCATGAAGTTAAGCTCTCAGCATTTTAGAGTTCCTTTACATCCATTCTCCACTCTGGGAGCATTATGCCTGCGTGCGTATTCATGTCATCAAGTCCCAACATATGACAGTTTATTAAATGGGCTTTCGATATCGTAACAGCCCATTACCTAAAGATGGTTGCCATTGTTGAATGCCACCTGCATGTTGCCTGTCGGACCTGTCTGCGGCCTGCCTCAATAAAAACCAGCTGCTACGTAATGCTATTCTGTTTTCAAAGCCGGAAAGGTCAGATAAGCGGCAGTGGAACTGGAATTCCCTGCAGACGGAGGGCAGGAGGCGCAGTGCAGCAGGTCAGCACCACACACCGGCTCGGACGCGCCAAGTCATCGAAAGTGACAGCCCAATGCGATACCTACTCACCAGCGGGGGCAACAGTGATGTCTACCCTCACTAGCTTTGTACACGGGTTAGATATCCATGTCTGGGTTGGAGGACTTCGTTGATTCCGTGACTAGGTTTTTCTGACAGGGTTTATCTCAACCTGTGCAAAACAGTGGAGGTAATTTTTGCTTCAGTGATGCCTCAAGTGATGTCGCGACTCTTCAAAGCTCTAGCAAGCCGCTGTACAGATGCGGATACCATCTTCAGCCAGAGGAGCAGAGTACAGGGGCGTTGCTTCCTGTTTGTTCAGGATTTCAGCTGTCCCCCCCCTAATTTAGAGAAATAGTGGGCTGAGTCCGGAGATAACAAGCCCGTTTTGAGCTATATTGGAGGAATATTGAGGTAGATGTTCTGTCCAGCACGCCCTCCTCCAATTCATTTTGAGGTATGACGGCCCTACCATGGCAAATGGATGCTGCTAAGAGTGGAATTAACTTAACATATCCTCAACCTTCGCTAGATTGTACAGCACTTTTAACTTTAAAAAATAACAATGCGATGTTCGACGACGCTTCCTGTGGATTCCTTCCAATCTCGCACTTTCTGAGCGAGAGGGCGACGATATGGCAGTCTGTTTTGCCCTCTGAATGTTTTACTGACACACAGAACACATCAATTGTGATTGAACTAGCCAGTTGGCTATGATTATAGCATGCTTTTGTGTTTTCTAGGCAACCCTGATGGTACGGTTTTGAGCAATGCGCCAAGCATTGTGACCATGACCATGACCAGACCCAGTCTATCTTTATTCGATTGTAGGAAATGTAAAAATCGTGTCTGTTCTGGAATCACAACGTAGGTACTTCAGTGCTTCCTTGTTGATACCGACATCATTGATTTCGGTTGCAAATTTGTGTTGCAAGAGTTACAGCATGAATGAAGGAATGCTCCTGTTTTTGGGGGAGGCTTTTGTGCATAAGATGGTCATCTCGGAGCTTTTTTTAAATTGATTTACAGACTTTGTTAACACCGATTACAAAAACAACATCACTTTTGGAGAACCGACGCTTAAGTGCACCGAGAAACGTCAGAAGTGCTGCCAGCCCACCAGACTACGGCGTAGCACGCTGTGATTTGATGATTCTGTAGTGAACTTGCCAGAGGGCGCTGGCTGTCCATGACCCGCGGAACGGCCCGCGCCTCCGCGCGCCCCCGCTGGTCCACCCTCCCAGATTGAAAAATATGTGTGGTATCCGATACTATGCATGGATGGCTTCTGCTCATTGCACTTGCTATGCAGAGGTTGTCGCGCGTTTGTTGGTGCCTACCACCTTTGGCAAGTCGATCCGGCCTATCAAATAGTTTTCCTGCGCTCTTGCTGCCGGACAGGACTGCGGAGAGCTGTATGTGCTGTACAGTATACTCAAAAAAGGCCGCTCGTATCAGGTTGACCCAGTTTGTTCAGCTGTCTACACACTTTCCTCCGTTAGTCAATCAAAACCTCAGCGCGACAGAGCGGGCCAAGCTGGTCCCGTTTGGTTGGCTCCCAACATTCGATATATATATATATATATATATATATATAATTATATAATATATATAAATATATATATATATATATATATATATATATATATATATATATAATATATTATATATATATATATATACATATACATATATGTGTATGTGTGTGTGTGTGTGTGTGTGTGTGTGTGTGTGTGTGTGTGTGTGTGTGTGTGTGTGTGTGTGTGTGTGTGTGTGTGTGTGTGTGTGTGTGTGTGTGTGAGTATATTAGACCTTTGAGAAGAATGACATTTTGTGCTTTGGATAGCTTCCGGTTAATATTTTCGACCTTTCAAGCGTTGCTCTAATATTGTCGATTAGATTAAAAAACAGCTCACCTAAATACATGTGTCATCTTATGACACCATCCGTGCTTAAGGTTTCGGACACATGCTCTGTCAGTTCTGGAAAGCAATGCTCAGTGGTGTAAAGCTGCTCAATGTTCAATAGCTAGATGCATTTTCTATAGCCTTGAGCTTTTGCAACCAGCTTGAGCGTTTCATCTCGTGTTGGCAACTGACACATTTCAAATCAGCACATAAAACATGAGTAGTCAAACTACCATGAACTTCTCATAGAATAGCCCTCATTGCCGTTTTGGCCGGGCAAAAGCAGACCATCCCCTAGCCGTGCAGAAGGCATCATTAACATCCCTCACTGTCATCTACACAATCAACATGACAACCCACAATACTGCATGCCGATGACTCGATGCCCTCGTGGTTTCATCGGTGCCATGTTTTTGGTCTGTGTGATTTATTGGGATGCTGCTCCATGGAGATAAATCAAAATTTTGATGAATTTGCCTGCGTAGGACTGGCGTGCGGTCATGAATGAGTGAGCTCTAGAATGTTGAGCTTTCTTCTGTCGTTTGCGGGTGCTGAAATTTCAGTGCTTTGTGTGTAAGCATTTGGCGCGTGAGACGAGTACTGCGGTCGTATTGCGTGTGGTCTTTTGGTGCCCCTTCCGTGAGGTGCATTGCGAGGCGTTGGGACGGATATTGTTGTTACAATAATAAAGGATACGAAACGAAGCCTGTAATCTTCGTTGGAGCAAGAACTACCTTGGTGCCCTTCAACAATTCTGTATTTGTTTTTTATGAAGAATCTCTAGCTTTACGATTTTGTAAACTATCTGCGACCGAAGCACATTCCCGTCTACCACTGTTACAATTTTGGGCACTCAAGTTTTCAATGCCTTCTCGTCGATTTTTAGATTGCATCCATATATTTACGGTAGAAGATGTTACGGATAAAGTGTCTTTTCAAGGTTTTTGATGGTGCCGCTGCCACCATGCCGCTGTACAGATGCTGTTTCCTTCATTATATATATATATATATATATATATATATATATATATGTATTCCTTCTGAATATATTCTAATATATATATATATATATATATATATATATATATATATATATATATATATATATATATATATATATATGTGTGTGTGTGTGTGTGTGTGTGTGTGTGTGTGTGTGTGTGTGTGTGTATAATACAGTCGGCGAGAACAGCGCGCCTGTAGCGGGGTTAAAGTCCAGTACCTCTGAATTGTGGGCCTGGCGTTCTTCCATTCGACAGCACGATTGGAGAGCAATGCTCGCGGCGCGCCGTTGTTCCTGCCCTCAGATTACACTGCGTGCACAAACACATAGAGGTGGTTCAAAGCACCTGACATGTCTAATCAATGCACTTTGTATCAACTAAGTTTGAATTTGCCAGAACCTTAAGTGCACCGATATGAAAATGCATGGACCAACTAAACTAATCTTAATTTCTTACTGGTCTGGCTGTCGCTCCATTTCCCCCCACATGGATAAGGAATTTCTTGCAAGTTGTTGCGGCAGGGAACTTACAGCACAAATATACAACCCAGCCGGACAGAACCCAAAAAGAAATACAACAAATGCTACACTTACCACGGCATCAGAACCGTTATAATGTCGCTCGTTTTCCTTTATATAACTCCCCCGAATTGCTTACCCCAATGCAGCAACAACGTTTTCTTTTGCGGCCCTCGTTCGTGAAACTTCACGGCTGATGTAAGCGTTTTACGCCAGAGTTTCACAATTTTAAACCGAATGCCAATTTTTGGCTGGTTTCAAATTAATCCACCGAAGATAATGCGTGGCGAAAACAATGCATGTAGCTGTTACCTTGCCGATCTCAGCAGACAGCTCTGCTCTGTTAAATAATCGACGGTATTGCGTATAAAAGCGCTAGACGGTTTTTAATAGTAGCATAAGAAAGTAAAGGACCATTGCAAGGTCAAAACCGAACAAAGTCTTGTTAAAACCACATACCAGCGCTTACTTATAGCTCAGTTGCTTGGAGTGCCTGGTTTCCGATTCATCCACTCGTGACGAGGTGGGTTTCAACCACTTAAGCCGTTCGCTATTTGCTCTGACGAGGATGGCCTGCGGCTAGTGGCAGCGGCCACGGTAACGGTCAGAGGACGTTAGAGGGCAGGACGAACCGTGCCAAGCATTGCGGCACGTTAAGCTTTCGCTGCTTAATTCTGCCGTTGACCTGGAATTCAAGACTGGATGGTGAGGTCGGCGCTCACGCAACAAGTACCGCTTAGCGAGAGCGCTGATCCCAGAAATCGAAGGAACCAAAGAGTTTCAATCCATAAAAATATGCGTATAAAAGATAATAACTCTGGACAACTTAAGCTTAAAAAGATTAAAATCAAGCAAAAAGGGTTACCATTGAGTATTCACGTTGTACAGTGTCGTTGAATGCGATCCATGCTCCCGTCTGGCTTTGCCATTGCTTCTCCAGGCATTTCACCACCTCCAGGCAGGTAATGAAACAAAGGAGGGTGGTAACTGGGGGCAGTGGGTTCCCGAAATAAAGATATGTTCTAAATTGGCACGTATTCCTATTGCAAGACATGCCACACAGCATGGTCAATGTTTCGACAAGGACAAGACAGAAGTATTAGCCTTATTCCTCTGAGAAAAACCAGGAGAATGAAAATATAGTTGGGTTGGTATTTTGGCAACATGCCATTATCGAAACAATAACAAAGTGATTTCAAAATTGCCTGCGCGCAAAATCGCTAATGCACTGAACAGCATGAACATGAAGTTCAGAGCCCTCACGATGCATTTCCCCGCTTGTTCCCATGCAACACGCGCTCGGGTGGGGGTCAAGCTGATCCCCTGATTTTTGTCCTGAGTTGGTTCCCTAACGGCGCAACGTAGCCGTCTCAAATTTTTCAAAGCTGTAGGCAAATAAAGAGCGAATCTTTTGCTATACAAAATGCAACTTGTAAGGTCACTGACCTATGGAAGGTCAGTCAGGCCACAGCTGTCCGCGAAGGTCATTTCTAGGGAATCGCTCAATCTGATGAGACAGCTGAGTGTTGGACGAAGCCACATATGTCTGAGGTTGTTTTGTAGACAATACACCAATTTAATTTAGAATTACAACAATTCCAGTGCCCTCGGGTCGGGTATGAATGTCGGGCCTAGGCCCCAACTAACCTGCTTTTTACTCGAGAGCCTGCTCTGAAGGGTAGTTTCTGGTGCTTATTTCGAATGCAATAATAACTGCAACCGCAACAGACATGCTCCGTTGCCTTTTTGAGAGTCAGAGCAGTCCATTACCTTGAATGACTCAGGTCAATATATTATTTTTATGAACATACCGTCAAGCGTAATCCCCAACAATTGTTTGAATGAAAAAATAGCAGCAATCTCGTAGGTTTTGGTCTTCTTGACCTTCCAAAAATCAAGCAAGGTCACTTACATTGAGTGAATATCATTGACCTTTTGATTAACACAGATATCCAGGTTCACGGTGGATACATGTGGAGGTCTGGGATACTTAAGATTCTTATCTTGAGTTTGACCTTTTTGAACTTTTTTACCTCAAGGCCATAACCTAGGAAAATATTGTTTTAACACGAATGAGTTCACAAACGGGCCAACCCACCCTACGGCTTCAGTGTCTCTGCCTATCTTAGTTTTTAGATTTCAGGGGTCAAACTGACTCCCCGCCCGAGCGCAGGATGTTCAACCGGCCACCCGGGCGCGTGTTAAGGAATTAAGTTATTGACAACAAGACGGCGGTGCCACGCACCACACACAGTGCGCGATTTGAGTAGAGTATCCCGTTTTGTGGTTTTCGCCGATACTTAGATCAGACAAGTCCGGTTTGGCCAGTAATGCCAGTTTTTTTTTATAAAAATCCTTACCAAGGGCTCAGAAATCCAGTCTGAAGTATGCGCTTTGACGGGGGAAATGTCATTGGAGTTCCTGTCGACCACCAAGGAAGTAACACCTGTTATTTTCTTTGCTTGCCCAACTTCAGTGGTATGCAATGTTTGTGATGTGTTAATTGGTTAAAATGTTCGGTAGCTGGTGCTATGAGGGCTTGAAACAGCACCTCAGTAGAAAGTGTACACATATGAGGCTAATATCACTCAAGGTCAACGAATCATCATGCTATCGCTTTGACTTTTTCCCTATGGCATTAAGCATACCGCTCAATTCAGACCGACGGAATTCTTCAGCGTCCTCTTTGCACTTGGTTGCTGGCGTTAATTCAGGTGTGATAAAGTCAAATTTGCGACGTGATTTGCAATCGAATCGAGAAAAAACAGTGATTGAGGATAAAAACCCACTTCTGCCGACCTATGCAGCCAGTTCCGATCCTTGTATGGACAATATTCTAAACATGCTCAGTGTAATTACCACTTGCCTCTTTTAGCAAATCGAGCGCTGTGCGCGTTTGTTTAGGGAATGGGTGGGCCAGCAACGACGTCGTGTTATCGCGCCGCACACGCTGAGCCTGAATCCCTGTGTTAGGTGGTCTCATGGACCAGTTGCTCTCGTTTGATTTACTGTGTTTTTAAGCAATAAAATCGAGTTCGAGTTATTACCCAACTGCTTATGCGAATGCTCCAATGCTCGTAGTACAGGGAGTGGGGGATAACTTAAGATTTTTAAGCTTAAGCTAATATAAGCTTTTTAAGGACTGTTAGCTGTTTTAGTAACGCAAAAGTGTTCGACTTATGCCGCGCTTTGTAAAAGTGACGCATTTTGATGAACAATATTGGAACGTAGATACCAACGTAAGCACTTATTGTAGTCCCTATTTATGCGGCCAACACAAAGCAGGGTCGTTTTTCGCGCACGTTTGAGTTCTTTGAACACATGATAATTACAGGGCATGGTTAATGCAATCACACATTTCGGTCATTTTATGGTGCATTTAGTGAGCGGCGCAATTAAACGGTCGCACGAGCTTGCTCGTCCCATGCCATTTGAAATGCACACCAGAGCTGAGGCGTGATTTGACATGGAATTTTCCGGTCTGTTCACATGGGTGTTTTATACTCACGCTCAGGCTATAAAACTGCACATCAGGTCCATCACACTCTTGCTGAATGCAGTATGTCTAAAAGCATCATGCTATCAGGGATCTATTGCCTCTGAATACATGATCTGCGTTCTTTTCCCACTCCCCGTATGACCACGCTGGATATTTTTTTGGAGAGGGGAACCCAAAGATTTTTTGGTCGCATGTCTGAATGTCTGGCACGGAGCTTATTTTGCCATATTTCTAAATCGAGGGACCATGGCTGTATTCGCGGCGCACCAAGAATGCTGTATTCTACGTGACATCACGTGGAATAGTTACTGGACGTGCTCGCAGCGCCACACGTTTTCTGTTCACAGCTTTGCAACTTTCGTGACAGTAGCTACGCGAGCGAGACACTAGCATTTACGTTTGTACGTACTACGCGTGCCTTTAGCGATGGAAACTACAACACTCCATTTGTACCGATAGCACATCTTTTCATCCCCGCAGTCGCCTCTGCGCACGCAAGCGGCTTACTTATAATTGAGCCCCTCGCGACGTTTCTGTCTCGCCACGATCAACTAACGGATAAATATTCTGCGCGTCCGGCAAAGCTATTACGGGACTCTACGTTGAATCTGTGTTGTCCAGGTTAATACGAGCACCAAAAAGTCGCAGGATCTAAGCGGTATCGCATCATGGCTGACATCGACGGTGTTGTTGTCTTGTCGTCCAGGTACTTCGAATGCGCTCGCAAACCATGTTGCTTACGAATAGGGCATGCATGTTTTGATCATGTACCAAGCTTACCAGCTTGGTCAATTGAGTGACCAAACAGCGGTCAGTTCCGTTTCATTCCCAAGAAAGTTATTAAGGCTTCAAGTTAGCTCAAATGAGCTTAACAAATGCTTTTGGGCATTATCTTATTTGGTTATTACAAACTAACTATTATAATGAAATAATTACAACGAAAACCATGCTCTGTGGCATAGCAAGGGGCGTTCTTTAGTGTTTTAATTCATAAAATTGGCGGAAGGGAGCCGAACCATGCCTCAAAAACCCTTTAAGGAGAAGGAAAATAAGAATGTTGCCGAACTGAGACGTTTAATTAAAAATGTGAGAGGGAAGAACATATTTACAAGCATGAATATAGCGCGCACAAGGACTGTCTCGTGCTCTGTCTGATCATTGTCAAACTTAGAGATATCTCTAAAACTGGGCGACTAAGTGACGAAAAGCCTGTTTGTAAAAGCATTTATGATGGAAATGTATATGATATTTTTAGAGTTACTTTTTGTGTTGAGTTTCAGAGAAACTCCCCGTTCTTGTTCAAACCCCCGTCCCTGATGTAAAAAATGGCGCTGAACAGGAATGTGGACTTAAGCAAAAATGACGCATGTTACAATGACACGTGGCCAAATATTGACAACCATCTGTTCTCACTAACCTATATGGCAGGCGGGATTCCTATGCATGCCAGCCAATTAATAGCGCTGCTCATTAACTCAAAACACAAAACAAAACAGCTTTGTTTCGTGACCCGACAACTTCAAGCTACAATGTAAAGAACGCTCGTGATGTGTTGCGCTATCTCTTTTGGAAGCCTCTGAAATGGTGGAATTTATCTACACGCTCAATACTTCATGATTCCTGCTGACTGCTATATGAATATTGGTTGGTTAGATCGTCTACCTTTTGATTCGCCTCACTATGCGAGGACGGGCCCGAGTCGCTCCAGACGCTCACTATTTCCGCTTGATTGTGGTGGCTTGCGGTCTGTTGTACCGACCGCGCTTAAGGTTAGGTGACGTCAGAGAAATGAACGCACTGTGCCAAGCATCGTGACTCGTAAGCCGCCCACGCGAAGTTTTTGCCGCTTACCAGGATTTTCGCAATCGATGGTGGGGGCCGGGGCTAATGCAGCGATAACGACCGCTGCTTAGCGTCGGCGCTGATCCCAGAAATGCATCTAATCAAAAGGCTCGAACCAAATCTCTTAAAAACAGCTATCTGACAAGGAAGCTTCCGGTACATACCAAGAATAAGGCGATCAGGTCAAGATAAGACCTGCGTGCGCGTGCAAAATGTTCGATTTGGGGTCTTCTGATTCACGGGGGCCATTCATGACCCCGAAATTTCAAACTTTGTGGACAAGGACCTTTGAACATGAGCCATCCCATCGTCATCATCATCCCATTTGTGCATCCCATCCTGCCCTTTTTCACTTATCAATCGTCAAAGTCACACGTGCGGTGACGCGGGTGTATTCTTAGTCGCCGTCTGGAGCTCGGTGGCGGTACGATCATGGTCTCGATTTGGGCCCCAAGCCATGAATGCCGCTTGCATCGCTTTGCCGTAAGTTGTAAACAGTCAGCGGTGGTTTATCGGTCATAGCTCTCATGTATGCCTAATTATTTAAAGTGACTGAGCGGTCGGAGATGCCTGGTAGTCGTTTTCCGTTCATGCAGTTTTCAGGTTTTCTGGTCATCGATTAACTGGCGCCCCGCTCAGTAGCATGCCTGGCCGCTCGGGCTGGGACCGCAAGTTTTTTTTCAAAACCCACCTGAAGAGGGCATGTCTTTCGAAAGACAGTGAACTTTATTAACTACAGCGGTTTATTCATCGCATTTCTTCGAGTGTGAGGCTGCAGGCAAGAGTGTATGGTATAGTATTTATGAAGATCTGTAATCCCAGGGAAGTTCTGCTATTGATCAACAGTGAATACAGGAAATGCTAAAAATATATCCCTCTGCGGGCACTGTTACTAGAAAAATAGCAATGCAATCAATCATTCGAGCTCTCGCATCCTGACATCCGGTTCACTGTAGTATACTAGGGGCTGCGCCAAACACAGACGGCTTAGCCGGAAGGTTACGATGACCCATTCAGCTTAATATGATGGTTATGATTATTCACGCAGATCGGTATGCTGGTCAGAATGACCAGTGCAGTTTGAAATCATGGCTTTGATGAACATGTGCAGCCTAATACGATGGTCACGATGATCCGTACAGTTTGGTATGCTGGTTAGGATGACCGATGCGGCTTGGTATGATCGTTACAATTTCAATGGGCTCAAGGTTATGATGACCTACAAATCCAAAGGTTACGATGATCCTTAATCTCAAGGCTCTGACGGGCCAAGGGCTCATGCCCTTGCAGCCAATAAAAAGAAGCGACCTGTTGTCGCCATTGGGGAGCCTAAAGCCGGCGGTCTGCAGGGTAGGCAGATGACCGGGGTCGCCAGTCCACCAGTCCCGGCATTGGAAAAATATCATGAGGATAAGGATCAGGTGGCCTTCGCATGAGAAGGAACCTGACATCCTCTCTCAACCAGCTCTCCTTTACGCGTTCAGTGCCGGCCCGTATTAGTTCCTCGGCCCCCACACGAGTGAGCGGCTCGCCGGCGATGTCTGAAAATGGCCACTGCGGCAGCGCGGAAGAGGCAGCATCTTCCCTTTATCACTCACTGAAGCCACCCATGATCACATTGAAGCCTGCGTTTGTACAAGCATCTGCGAGAAGAACAAGCAGTCTCAAAGTTTCAAGACCCAATCTCAAACCGTTCAGCAACATCAGGCAGAGACGGGCAGGCAGCCTGTCTCTACAGGCAGCCCCAGAACACTCTTCCTATGTGAAGCCGCGGACTCTCGTCGGCGCCGGCCGGCGGCTGGAGCCTTCGTGACGTCAGACCAATCATAAGCCGTTTCAGCCGGATGCCGCTTTGTGAACCGATCGGAGCCAGTTCCGATGCGTTGTAAGCGGTTTTGATGGCCGATTTGTAAAGAGAGGGCCAGAATTGACAAACTAAGATGCAAAATTCCTCAAAGATTTCCGGAAGTCACTCCACTATTTTAGTAAATTGATAATGAGTAAATAAGGCGCAGGCCGTTACTGAGTGTCTGCCTTTGAGCAATAATACGTGCGGCTATATTTCGGAGCAAAGCATTGCTCGGGTACTTAGCGAGGGAAAGCCGGAAGCTTCCGCGTCGCAAGAAAAGAAGCTTGAATTAAGGTAATTCAACTTTTATTTCTGCTATTCATTACAAGAGATCAGAAAATAAACTTTAGAGAAAATTCAATACGATGAGGCTACAAAATAGTCTCAACGGCTGTTCTCCCACTCCTCTTGGTGCAACCTCTGTTGTCCTGACCTTTTTCAGTGCGTGGAATGAGTCTAAGTATCAGATCAACTAAGTGTTGGTAGCAGACCATCGAACGTAGCATTCACCAAACGGGAACACGTTTTCCCATGTCCTACATCATCGCGTTTCAGTGACATGCACCAATATCCCCAGTCATCCGTGTCGTGGACGCCTGCCGTTTCGCGGCGGCTTGGGATTGGTCGCCGCCACGCGGAGGCCCCTGCGGGGCCGGGGCCAGCGCGTACTCATCCGGCTGGTATGCGGACGCACTGTGCGTTTCCTCTCCCCTCGCCGCCAGCAGGCGCACTTGCTCACAGCCCGACAAAAGTGAAAGCCGGAACCTGACGCAACTGCCGCAGACCTGCCCCAGGACGACCGAGACACGCAGCTAAACAGGATACAAATAAAGTGAACGCTCGGGCGCCTAGCCTGGTTTACTTACCGTGGGCCGCGTTTGTGGGAGGCCAGTGCGGGACGGGCACACGCAAAGCAGACGGGACATGTGTCCGCGAAGTTAACACCTAGGCTCTCAGGCCTCCGAATTATTGCGTGAGAACATGGGAACGCCGGTGCAAGTTCTTTTAGACTGATAGTGGAGCGACATATTTGTTTTTCGCATAAGTAAAAGGTGGCGTCTTGTGCGGCTTGTTTTACAGCCCTTGCTCGTGACATTACTCGGAGACTTCGCCGCTAACAAGATCCATTCCTGTGTATTTCGATCGGGCCACCGGCATCGATCGGCCTGACAGATACAGACAGAGCTGTGACGTTACGGCAAGAGTCATTAGAAATCCGTGTCTATCGAACAAAGTTTGAAGAATCACGCGTTCCCGTGTTATCATAATTTTCACAGCGCATCGCTATCATCTTCGTGCGTGAAGACAGCGAACGTGACGTTACCGAGGCTTGGCTCTCGATGCATGTAGCTCGTCTTGTGTTGTCTGTAGTTCAGGCTCAGATGTGGCATCGCGTGCAACCCGCTGGTACGGTACATCGGCAACTGTATTCTAGTGAGCTGCGGATGCTAGGGACCTGGTTAGTGTCTCTTCTGGTGTGTGACGCCCTGCTCCAGTGCCTATTGCTGCTCCCCGGTAGCCAAGCTTCGGGCTCAGGCATCGGTACCTCCGGTGGGTCCGGGTCTGTCCGAAGAAGCAGCTCCGAAGGGTCTGGTGTCCCATGAAGCAGCTCCGGTGGGTCCGGTGTCCTATGAAGCAGCTCTGGTCTGCACAGGTCTGTCCGATGCAGCAGCTCCGTTGTGTCTGCGTCTGTCTCACGAAGCAGCTTCAATGGATTCGGGCCTGTCCCATGAAGCAGCTCCGTTGGACGAAGATTTATTAAATGGAGCGGCTCCAATGGGTCAATATATTTCATATGAAACAGCTCCGGTGGGTCACGATATTCCCTATGAAGCAGCCGCGGTGGGTCCGAGGCTGTCCCATGAAGCAGCTCCAGAGGGTTCGGGTCCGTCTAATGAAGCAGTCCCAGTGGGCTCGAGTCTGTCGGATGAAGCAGCCTCGTTGGGTCAAGGTATGCCCCATGAAGCAGCTCCGGTGTGTCCGAGTCTGCCCACGAAGCAACTGCGCCGGACGGTTTACACCCTACTCCTACCGTCCACAGCTCCCGCAGTCATCCCAGGTCCTGCCGCTGTTGTCAGCAGCTCCGGTGGTCATCCCAGGCCCTACTCCCGCCGTCCAGCAGCTCCAGTGGTCAGCCAGGCTCGGCCGACCCTCGAGGGCTCGCCATGGCACCCCAGCCGCCAGTGAAAGTGTGCACCGGCCAGACGAGCCGCCCGGCTCTGCCGGCGGATGACGCAAGGGCTACACACTCCCGGATGTCGAGATGGGAGTCGTGAAACTTTCGGCGCGCGCCGCGAGACGCCGCGAAACCGCGCCAGACAGCGTGGCTCGCCGGTGAAACGGACCCCGCCCCCGAGCGGCGCCTCGCTGGCGAGGGAGCGCCGGTCACCGACCGGAGGTCAAGGGCGGCCGCCGGCCACTGCCGCTCGGAAGGGGAAGAGCCATAGGCAAAAAAAAATGTCGGTCGGTTCTCCATTGTCGGTCTGTGACACGCGAGCATTGTGAAAAAAATGCACTGTCATTGAGTGCGAGTGCTGTTTGTTTTGTTGCTGGCGGGTTTACGCTTGGTTTTCGAGGTAAATAGCGATAAATTTGAAAGGTACCCATCACGCGTAATGATTGAGGTAAAGGAGGCTGGCGCTTCAGGTCTGTGCTCCCTGCCGATCGTAATTCACCCCCGCCATGAATCGATCCAGATCACAGACAATCGCGTGCGTAAATCACTGTTGTGCAGACAAATCCCATGTTTCTCGTTCGGCGCGCTCACGTTTTATTATTTGTGTCGAGATGAGTGTTAGCAGCGATGGCCTACGTTGAAATGCCGATTAGTAAGCCGT
Organism: Pollicipes pollicipes; assembly: GCF_011947565.3. Taxonomy (NCBI): domain Eukaryota; kingdom Metazoa; phylum Arthropoda; class Thecostraca; order Pollicipedomorpha; family Pollicipedidae; genus Pollicipes; species Pollicipes pollicipes. The sequence continues at coordinate 249,069 of NW_023596737.1, read as the reverse complement.
AGCTAAGTTAGCTTTTTCTTAACCCAGTCAAATAACTACGCAATCTACTGCAGAACTTGCTGGTCACAAAACTCTACGTTCGGCTTTTGCTGCAAACAGTGCGACAGAAATTTTGGAATGAGTTACTTTTTCAGTAATATGCCATGTAATTCATGGCAACACGACAACGAACAACGAAAACGTGGTTGCGATGATAAGTAGATTTTCAGATTATCACACCACTCACGAATATTTCAGCCGGTTAACACGCGCTGGGGGGGGGGGGGCCAAATTGGCGCCTCCCGCCCTCCCCGAAGGTTTTTTCTAAGGTTTTTAATGGCTTCCGAATGGTGCAGCTCAGCCACGCCAAATTTTGCAGAGATGTAAGCGATTACATGGCGTGTCTTTGGCATACAAATTTAGATATACCTTGAAAGATAGTTGACCTACGGCACGTCAAAGTTAGGCCATGGACTCAGACAAGTCAATTTCTTGGGAATCGTTCAATCTAATGCGACAACGGAGTGTTAGACAAAGCCATGGATCTCTGAGATATTTTCTTTAGTAACACAGCAATTGAATAGGTAAATCCATTGACCTAAGGTCAGGTATGGAAGTCAGACCAAGATCAAAGCCAACCTGTTTTATTACTCTGAGGCTTGTTGTATGGGGTAGTTTCTGGCCCTCATTTCGAATAACTTGATAATAGGAACCGCATTATACATATTCCATGGACTTCTTAAAGGTCAAGATAGGTTACTGACCTAGAATAACCCAGGTCAACATTTTGTTCTTGGGAACATACTGCCTAGCGTAGTCTTTGTCGCTGCTTATTGAAATGCAAAACTCAAAGCGGTCTCGCATAGTTTCGTCACCATGACCTTCAAAAGGTCAAACAAGGTCACCGAACTTAGATGAGCATAAGACCTCTTGCTTACAACAGTTATTTAGGTTCTGGTAGCAATTTGGAGACCAACCTGGAGTCTGACCTTCTTTGACTTTATTTGCCCTGAAATTCATGACCTAGGAGCCTCAAACTTTGATTTTAGTGAGTTTACGTACAGGCTAAGACACCCTGGGAATTTGGTGTCTCTGACTCTATTAGTTCCTGAAATCTCAGGGGGGTCAAATTGACCCCTACCCGAGCGAAAGGTTATCCAACCGGCCACCCGGGCGCGAGTTAAACCAAGAAGGGCTTTCGAATCAGAGGACTCTCGGAGACGCGCAAGTCAATTAACTAAAAACGCGCATATGCACCATTAGGCGCAGACAGGCTGGGAGCAGAACTGGACTGTTGCAGTATCTGCCGCGGTTCTCACTGGACTGTTGCAGTACCTGCTGCCGTTCTCACTGGACTGTTGCAGCATCTGCCACAGTTTTCCGTTGCCGGCCGTTGACCAGGCGTTATCTATGCAGCACATTGGCGGCTGGCCTGAATGTCCAACATCCGGTTCAGGCGCGGGGCGAGACGCCGACTGGGACGCTATCTCACGGCTTGCACGGGGCGTCCGTCGCGGTACGCCCCGATAGCGGCCTGTTCTCTTCCTGTCACTGTTTCCAGGCATCGTGACGACTTTCGCCGTGCACTGGCCGTTGGGTGGCGAGCGCTAGCCGGGGATCACCGTTCGCAGACTCATTAGCGTGCAGCTCTTCCTGCAAGATTAAGAAGGGACGGGCTTTTCAAAAAAGACTGATGGCACTCATCGATTAACATAGAACCATATGTGCGTGAATAACATTGGCTTTTCAACAAATATTGAGATAATTTTGAACTCAGCATGACATTGAAACAATAAGAACTGAAGAACTAGATATGATTTGATTTCCTTCCATCACATGCTGTTCCTCGTTTCATTACAGCAATAGTTAGTTGAGGAAGACCATTCGACCCGGCCGGATACTGCGAGCAAGCTTCCATGCTGCTCCACCGCAGCGGCCACGAATGCTGAAATCCTCTTGGTTAGGAGGCCGGAAATAATCAAACCACTTTCCTTCAGCTCCACCTTCAGTTGGGCGCAATGCCGCGCGCTGAAAGGACCAGTGCGCTCGATTTTTGCATGAACAACTGGAGAGAGACTGCTTTTTGCGACTTGCCTCAGAAGAGCTCTTCGCAGGGGCTGAACGGTCTCGGAGACGAACTGAAGACAGCATGGCATGATCTCGCCCGGCAACTGTCGGGTGGAATTCATGGGAGCATAATGCGACAGTTGTGGACCGCACCCGCCTGGGGTTGTTCCGTCAGACGTGGCGCGCCATCCGGACAGGCGCTCATCGCCCCAATTGTTCCCGCGATGTCTTCGAATGTGAGGGGCTAAACGTTAGTAGAATCTTACTTTTCGTGTCAGGTTGGGAGATGTTGAGCCGCCAATGCAACATAATTAGTCAAAGGTTGTATCGTGCGAAATGCAATGCAGCTGTCCGCGGTACACTTCTCTTTTCAGCTGACACATACGCCCATGTATAGCTCTGCATTATTTCAACTTACTCCGGGCTGTGCCGATAGCACCTAAATGAGCTGCACGCCAGATGTTCTACGAGACGTCCGTGCTATGACAACTCAACTGGTAGGGTATGCGCATTCACTTGAACGCGGTTGCCTACGTCATTAATCTGCCTCACCATTCAGGATTGGCGGCTGCCACCGACACGCATGCCCATGTTCTGTCAGTTCCGCAGCTTTACATACTTATCGGCATCGAGGCAAATACGCACCTACATCACGGGAAAGACAGCACCGTTTCGGCACCGTCATGCGCTGTTGCTTGGTAGAACGTGACACCCCGCTGGCTAGCGGACGCTGATGAGGACTGCGACTGGCAACGCCTTCCGTCTATAGGACGGCACGTGAACCAGTGCCACGCGATATCCTATCTGGGTCAAAAGGCCGAGCTCCTTCAGTACAGCCAATGCGGTGCGAGCCGAAAATAAGCACAACAAAAAATGGTGCCGTAAAGCTCCTGGGACAAACATCCTGCAACGTTAGATTTAAGTTGGCGTGGGTGCTGCCGGCATCTCTACATCATAACTTTCCCCTTAAATGCACGATATGTGATGTGCCGGGCGAGACCATCTGATGAGCTGGATGCGCCGCTTTCCTGACTCCTGTCGGCGCAGGACAGGTGACTCAGGAGGGCTGGACCCGCGCTCCCCCGTGCCACTTTCCTGACTCCTATCGGTGCGGGACAGGTGACAGAGGACAGGAGGCAGGACAGGTGAGGTGTAGGACAGGTGACTCAGGAGGGCTGGACCCGCGCTTCCCCGTCTGACATCGATGGGACAGAAGATGAGAATCGGTCGCCTCCCGTCACTGGCGCCGACAGAATGGGATAGGATGGTAAGCTCCCCCCCCCCCCCCTCTATGGCGCCGACAGGATAGCATAGGATGATAAGCCTCCCCGTCCATGGCGCCGACAGGATGAGATAGGGTGATAAGCCTCCCCGTCCATAGCGCCGACAGGACAGGATAAGATGATAAGCCTCCCCGTCCCTGAAGCCGACAGGACGGGTGGTCAGGTCCGCTTTCTTCGCCCGCTCGGCCGTCGCTTCCAGTGATGAGAGAAACTGAGCCCGCGCCCGCCGAGTATGTCGGTGCGGCTGCGCTGCCGGCTGGCCGCGCTTCCGCCCGCACTGGGCCCGTGGGAGCCCTACGGTTCGACGGCCGGACACGCTCGGCGCCCTCGGGCGGCTGGTGCTGGGCGGTGCGGGCTCGGCGCAGGACGGTCCGGACCAGGTGCCGGATGGTCCGGATCCGGCACTGACCGATGCGGGGCTGGCGCTGGACGGTCCGGGTCCGTTCTGGCCCCGATGCTGGACGGTCCCAGCCCCGGCACCGGGCGATCCGGGGCCGGCTCTGGACGGTCCCGGCCCCAGTGCTGGATGGTCCGGCCTCGGAGCTGGACGATCCGGGTCCGGCGTTGGACGGTCCTGGCCCCAGTGTTGGACGGTTCCGTCCCCGGCGCCGGACGGTCCCGGCGGTCCGGCGCCGGCGGCGGGAGCGAGCTGCGCGCCGTTGCGGTGCGTCAGCCGGCGGCCGGACCTGACGCGGTCGCGGAGGGAGCCGGCCGGCTGGCAGGGGCCGCGGGCGGGCCGGCCCGGTGCCGCTCAGTAGGCCGCCCGGTAACGGCACCGGTACCGACAGCGGCACGCGCAGGATGGAACGCCATCGGGTGTGATTGAGAACGTGGGCAGCCGCTCAGAAGGCATGGCGCATGTGTACTTTGCTGGTCTAGGCTGAGAATTGGGATCCCCAATTTTTTAGTGCTGAAGGTGAAATGA